>NC_092375.1:66034112-66335483 GCF_030028105.1 Mobula birostris | reverse complement strand
GCATTACAGTGCAAGATATAAAAATTACTATAAGTTACTGAAATTAATAGTACAAAAGCCAAATAATGAGTGTATGTGCATGGGTTCATGGAGTGTTATCAAGATCTGCTAGTGGAGGGTATAAAGCTGTTCTTAAAATATTGGGAGTGTGTGTTCAGGCTCCTGTACCTCCTCCCTGATAGTCGTAAAATGAAGAGGGTATGATCCACATGATGAGGGCCATTAATGATGAATGCCACACTCTTGTGGCAATACCTCTTGAAGAGGTTGTTGATGGTGGGGAAGGTTGTCCCCGTGATGGAAAAGCTGGGTCTGCAAACCTCTGAAGCCTCTTGCGATCCTATGCATTGGAGGCACCATATCAGGTTGTGATGCTACTAGTCAGAATGCTTTCCACAGTATTATCTATAGAAATTTGCCATAGTGTTTGATGACATATTAAATCTCCTCAAATTCCTAATGAAGTAGAGTTACTGGCATGCAGTTTTTGTGATTGCATTAATGTGTTGGGCTTAGAATAGATTCTCTGAGGTGTTGACACGCAGGGATTTGAAGCTTCTTACCTTTTCTACTGCTGACCCCTCAACGAGGACTGGTGTTTGTTCTCCCAACTGTCCCTTGCTGATGTCCACAATTAATTTCTTGGCCTTGCCTATGTTGAGTTGAAGATTATTGTTGTGACCCCACTCAAACAGCGAATCGAACTCCCTCCTGCATGATCCTCATCACCATTTGAGATTTTGCCAATGACAGTGGTGTCATTGGCGAATTTATAAATGGTGTTTGAGCTGTGCTAGCCCTCACGGTCATGAGTGTAGTGAGACTGTAGAGCAGTGGGCTACGCATGTGCCTGTATTGATTGTCAGCAAAGAGGAGATATTATTACCATTTCACATTGACTGTGGTATCCCAAGTGCTTGTCATCAGTGAAGGTGAGATTGACCAATTAAAAAGAGAGCAACCATGCAGGTTCATGTAGCCCAATAAGAAAAGTGTTTTCTTAAAATAACCACCATTTTCTTTCAAAAATGTACTGTAAGCATTGAATATATTACAAGAACTTAAGAAATAATATCAAGAGCCAGCCATTGGACCCTTTGAACCTGCATTACCATTCATCAAGATAATCGTATCACTATAATTCACTATAATCACATTCCTTGATTTTGCAAAATAATCAGAAGTCCATTCATGCCTGTTTTGAATTAATTCACTGCTTGAGGCTTTACAGCCCTCCAGGGTCAAGCTTTCTGAAGGCTCACCTACCTTCTGAGTGAAGACAAATTCACTCAGTAAATGACTTTCTCATGACTCTCTAAGAATATTCCTTCATCTCAGATTCCCAAAGGAGACATCCTCCCCCTATCAAACCTGTTAGAGCAATTTATAATTTTGCATGTTTTGATGAGAACTTCTTTCATTCTTCTCAGTTTGAGAAAGTATAATCCAAGTCCGTTCAGTTTCCTCAGAGGCCAAATCTATCTTTTGAACCAGTATCAATCTGTCTGGTAAGTGCATCCTTTCTTAGTTAAGGAGACCAGGGTTCTCTTCAAATTTCTATTTCACCTGTTTGGAAGGCTGTGATGTCCTTCACTAAGTAGTGCTACATCTTGAATTTATATGCGATGACATTGGGACAGTGAAAGAGGCCTAACTTAGTGTGGCAGTGACTTTGAAGAACTGTGACCAGAACGTAGAATTACACACAAGTTGTTTGAATAAAGATTGGTTTCATGCAAAGCCTTAAGCTAATGTGTGTTTAGCATCTCAGGTGTAGAGGAGACAGCATTGCAAGTGTGAGTAAAGCACATAGGATAAAAGTATAGTAACCCTGTTTATTCACTGGAAAGCAGCCTTTGGGACCCCAAGAAGGGTAGCTGTTGCAGCTTCTCTTTAATGAGCAGGATTAATTATCAATGATGAAGTGTGAGTGAAGTATAGCATCAAGAGGTAATAGTCCCTTAAAACATAAGAGGGCTGGGAAAGATGATCATATTTCGTGGTGATGTCATTTTTGAGGTGCTGTCAGTGTCATTTCTTGATCTCATTAGCGTAAGCCAGAAAATAATTTCAGAGTTGTCACATCCTCAGAGTATTAACATTTAAAATATTGTGTATTGTCTTTACCTTTATCATTAAGCTTTCACTCTCATGGAGACATGCACCTTGAAGTTGAATGTGGACAACAGATGCTGAAGCAATCAAGTTTCGTTTTTGAACCTGTCGACAAGATCGTGGGTTTGACTTGACTTAGCAATGAATCCCAAATCCTGTTTTAGTGCTTCACCAAGAAGTGAGCTGAGACACGTTCAGAGTCAGAGGTGGCAATTTTGATCTATTCACCTCACCAATTGTCCTTTGTATTTGTAGCTTTCCTATTAATAATGCGGGATGCAGAATAGAGAATTTGGAACAGCTTCCTGAATAACTACTAATTAATTATGCTAGTACCTGAATGCAAGCTTTTTTAAATCTGTGAATGCTCTATAGTTGATTCAAAGTACCATGTACTCTCATGGGTTCCGTCTACAGTCTGTGGTTCTGCCAGCCGATGCTTCATCCTTCCTGTACATGGGAGAATTGATAGGTAGTGCAAAGCTACTGCTCACCAGTTACTTGATGTATGTTCTTGTTAGGTTGATGTCCCCAAAGGTGGGTTAGAAGTAGCAACCTCTTCTATAGAGTATAACTTTCAGGTTACATTTTAAGTGTGCCTCCAGATTGTTTAGCAAGACCTTCTATTGAGTTAGAAACAACAAATATAGCTGTCCCTTCACCCACCAAAGCTGGTATAATGATCTGTAAATATGAAATTTGGCATATAAATGTTATAAAGCAACACACACAAGATGCTGGAGGAACTCAGCAGGCCAGCCAGCATCAATGGAAAATTGTAAACAGTCACCGTTTCAGGCTGAGAGGACTTTTCCTCTTCCTGTCCAGTCCAGTCCTGATGAAGGGTCTTGTCCAAAACATCGACTGTTTGCTCTTTTTCATGGATGCTGCTTGGCCTGCTGACTTCCTGTGCAGCATTTTGTGCGTGTTGCTTTGGATTTGTAGCATCTGCAGATTTTCTCATGTTTATTATATAAATATTACATAGAAACCATAGAAACATTACAGCACAGAAACGGGCATTTTGGCCCTTCTTGGCAGTGCTGAACCATTTTTCTGCCTAGTCCCACTGACCTGCACCTGGACCATATCCCTTCATACACCTCTCATCCATGAACCTGTCCAAGTTTTTCTTAAATGTTAAAGGTGAGCCCGCATTTACCACTTTATCTGGCAGCTCATTCCATACTCCCACCACTCTCTGTGTGGAGAAGCCCCCCCCCAATGTTCCCTTTAAACTTTTCCCCCTTCACCCTTATTCCATGCCTCTGGTTTATTTTCTCCCCTAGCCTCAGTGGAAAAAGCCTGCTTGCATTCACTCTATCTATACCCATCATAATTTTATATACCTCTATCAAATCTCCCCTCATTCTTATACACTCCAGGGAATAAAGTCCTAACCTATTCAACCTTTCTCTGTAACTCAGTTTCTCAAGTCCTGGCAACAACCTTGTAAAAGGATCATTTCAGGTTACAGTTCAGGTTCTGTTGTACTTCCACTCATTAGGACTAGATATATTTTCCTTATCTGCACAATTAAAATTTCCCAGAAAATTTTCATCACAGCAGTTTGTCAAATGCAATTTAAATTAATGGAAAATTAAAAAAAAATTATGACAGAAATCAGGTGTGAAAATAAACCATCTGAAGTAAAATCGAGCCATGTTCAGCATAAAAAGTAATTTTTAAAAAGAAATTGTTATAAATATGCTCCAAAAACAAGTCCCTCTATTTCGTGATAAGGGTCTGAAATAGCGAACATTTATTTCCCTCCATAGATGTTGCCTGACCTGCTAAGTTCCTCCAGCATTTTCAAGTTGAAGTTCAAGTTTAATTGTCATTCAACTATACATGAATATGCATGAATACAGCCAAACGAAACAGCAATAATCCGGGGCCAAGGTGCAAAACACAGTACTCAGTCACATATAGCATATATAAGATAGCAAGAACAAATCAGTAAAATACAATAAAACTTTATCAGTAAAATGCAGTCACAGAAAAACATTGTAGCCCAAGAAGCAGAGTACATTAATGTTGCAGCAGTCTGCTGTCAAATACAATACAGCTTGTCTTCTGCTGAGCAGATACTGAGGGCAGCACTGGCTCCAGCTTGGATACTGTGCCACACTGCCTTCAATGGAATGCGTCAACTCTGACGCCTCTCTCATGGTCGGCTGTAAAAAGGCAACCCCACAGACTGAGGCCTGGTCCTCACTACAACCAAGGACACACAGCCGCCTGTCCTGTCCATCCCTGCCTTCCGCCAGTATATCAGTGAATCGGACTTGCAGCATTCCACATTAGCAACATCCAGCAGAGTCCTGCGATCACAAAAAGTGACTAAGACATCAGTCGCTGCTAGACTTCTTTGTATGTCCCTCTGTTTCACTTAGTCCAATAGGATGTCAGTAGTGTGTACTGTACTCTGTTGGCTAGCACCTCCATTTAGTCTGTTAATTGCATGAAGTTATGGTTGCTCTTTAATGGGCTTGCATGCTTCACACTGATAGCTCTGAAGATTGGATGCAACAAATATTGTGTGAATTGAGGATGACACCAATTTTCTGCTGGAGTTGCTACTCATGTTTCTGTCTAACCAGTTCAACCAAAAAAAAATCACATCTTGCAACATTGCTTAAGCAAATCAAGCAAAATTTATGTCGATAATATCTGAACAACAGCAAAGTGAGTTAATTGCATTCAATTTTATAGGTTGAAGTTGTCAGAACAATCAGATTAAACTCCCAGCTCAATGATGATCTTGTTTCAGAAAATGAATTGATGACAAGAACATCTCTGATTTCAAGATGAGTTTCCACCTTGTGTGTAATACAATGGATTTTCTGCATTGATCAACTTTTGTTTATATGAAGATAGGGACTGCAGGGTGGACAAGGGCTTTGGAGGAAGGTTGCAAAAGTCCTGGGCAAAGATGAGTTGCAAATAAAGTTGGAAAATTAATTCTGTGGCATGTGCACATCATTTGATGAATTTAGATGTAGGCTTGCTGTTTGATGGAGTGATCACCCTGAAAGACTACAGAGCTGAAACTATGGGCCATGGAAGTTGGAATGATTTCCATGCAATGCTAACTTTATTGAATGCTTCTGCTGCTTTTCAAAGTAAGGCGTTGGGACTTGAGATTTGTTTGAAGAATGTTAGCACCCAGATGTTACTGCTTGCAAAATTGATACAGAAGAGAAAAGCTATGCATTGAACATCAGTACATTTGTAATTTTCCATCCTACCATCACATATGCAGAAAAAACACTTCACAATTTTCACTTGGGTGAAGCAACTAATTAGTTAGTGCCTTTTTGATCAATAAATTATAGCTTTATATCAGTGAAGATTTGGTGAGGTCTGGTAGAAACTACATTGGCATTTTCAGTAACTTCTCACCTGGGTGTGGAACGTAACCACAAACAAGAGAAAACTGCCCGAAACGTTGACTGTACTCTTCTGTAGATGCTGCCTGACCTGCTGAGTTCCTCCAGCATTTTGTGTGTGTCGTATGGAATGTAACCAGCTGTTATCTGCATCCTTGAGATAGTTAGCAGTGCATTTGCAAAAACAACCGAGAATTTATTGAACTCCTTTTTCTATTGACACACAAACTTTTGCAGTGCAGCAGATACGTCTTGTGACTGTCTGAGATATTCCTTTGAGCTTGGACAGTGGAGACTTGTATTAATGCTGCCACTGTGTGGGCACAATAACAGTGTAGTGTATGAAAGGTGGATATCTTGAGCAGTGTTTTCTTTCATCTGAGTGTTGCCATGTTAATGTACTAACCTGTCTAAATTTAAGATTGTTTTTTGTCATTCCTCAGTACGAAAATGTAAAGGAGAACAAAATAATTGCTACTCTGGATTCAATGCAGCATAAATAAACATAATAGCATAAAAGTACAATAAATATAAATATAAAAGTAATCCTATAAAACACAACATACAAGTAGCTGTAAAGTGGCAGTGTATGGGGAGGTGCTGAGGGGCTGTGAAGAGGAGTAGCTGATGTGGACGTAGTGATGATGGGAGGTTGTGGATTAGGTTAATGGATGGAGATGTTAATCAGCCTGACGGATTTGGGGATATGTTTTTGAGTCGAATAATGCTGGCACAGGTGGTATGAAGGCTTTTCTCTGATGGGGTTGGGACAAATAGTCCATAAGCAGGCAGGGTAGGATCCTTCATGATACTGCTGGCCTTTTCCTGGCATCTTTCTGTATATGTGTCCTTGCTGGCAATGAATGGGACGGGATGCAAATTACTAGTTTGCATTTCAGAAGAAAAACTTGCATTTTATTGCAGAAGTCTTTTGCAGAATGGTAATAGAATGGCTGTTACAAAAGGTAGTTATTACAGTGTAATGGTTTGTCGATAACGAGATTACCAATTTAAATAATTAAATTGCACATGTGTACTGGTAACATTTGTCGGGTTGTTAAACTCTGGAAAAATCACTATGCAATTTACTGTGGATAAATTTTTAAGTCTTCCCTTTCCCCCTCACCTCCCTTCCCTTGATAAGCCAGTTGTTCCAATCGGTGCAACTGTCTGTAAAATGTCTTGATTGCTGCTTAGCTTAAGTTAACTATTAATTAACTGTTATAATATCTGGGGATGTTGTGGAAGTGTTAGTTTACTGTTATAATGCAAAAGTGGCATATTGCCATGCTTGCTCAGAGATTTTTTAATTTGAATCCCATTTGAGTTCAATAGTTGCAAGCTTTCCACTTGGGATGTGAAAGCTGCAATATACAGCATGTGCATCGCATAAAATTCTTGATTATGTTAAACCAGAAAATTTGTATTGGGTATCACTTGACATTGAAAGTATTTTTTCAAATATACTGCAGCAAGCTGAATGGGAATTATCTTTGCTTGTGATTGGAGAACCGATAGAGCTGAGGACACAGATCAGTAATGTGGTTGAATGTGCCATGAAAGAATTCCTTACTCCTCAGCTTGCTTCACTTATTTATTTAGCGATACAGCGGAGTCGTCCCTTCCAGTCCTTCAAGCTATGCCACCCAAGAAACCCCCAACAAGCCCAATTAACTCTAACCTAATCATGAGACAATTTACAATGACCATTTCACCTATCCTATACATCTTTGGACAGTGGTAGGAAACCGGAGGACCTGGAAGAAACTGACGCATTCCACAGAGGGGACATACTGAGACTCCTTACAGAATGGCGCCAGAATTGAACTCCAAACTCCCTGAGCTGTAGTAGCATCGAGCGAACCACTACGCTATCGCGGTGCCCAATTATTGCAGTAGGAATACTGACAAATTGTTTATGCAAATGCTGTGATTTCTGATTCTGAACATGTCAGTTGTGTCATTTGCAATTTGATTGTCATTGTCCTAAACAATATAATGCAGGTAGGGCCAGATCTGGTGGTGCACAATTTGAAGCAGTTCACTTTTCTGAAGAAATTTAGTGGTTTTTCTGTAAATAATGCATAAATACGTATGTAATAAATCAGCAAGATATTGAAAAGACAATAATTATGATACTGCTAAAACTTGAAAATTATAAGTTGTACTCATTCGAAGTTGATTCATTGATAGCACTAAATGTACTGGGCATTCTGATCTTTGATGCTTTAGAGCAGAGGTTCCCAGTCTGGGGTCCCCAGATACTTTTGGTTAATGGTAAGGGTCCGTGGCATAAAAAAGGGTGGGAACCCCTGCTTTAAACTCTTTAAATAAATAGACAACATATTTCTGTGGATTCCAGCTGAAATGCAAAAATGTGGCTGAGATCCATAGATTCCTACTCAGTGCTTTCAGCACCAGTGATTTTACACAATTTAGAACATAACTTTACTGACGCCATGACTGAACTGAGCTGATTTTGTTTCAGCTCCATTTTACTGCCCAGTCCCCTCAAACCACAAACATCATGTCACCCAAATATCCATCCAGATCAGCACTGAATTAACTTAATGATTTAGCGTCCATAGCTCTCTGAGGTTACAATTAACAACTTGGATAGCTTTTAAATTTTGCTAATCCTCCTGCCTGAACCACAAGTTCAGGAGCTAATTCCAAATACAGTGCCTTGAAAAAGTATTTTCACATTTTTCTGTCTAATTTTCAAATTTTAAAAATACTGTTTATTGAAGTAAGATTTTTGAGTTAATCTATAAAACATTGTGTATCATGTCAAATCAAAAGAAAAATTGCAAAACCTGTCAACAATTTACTAAAAATTAAAAACCAAAATTGTCAGGCTCTATAAGTATTTATTACCTTTGTAATTACTACAGTAACTTTCCTCAGGAACAATATATTACCTTACCAACTCAGCAAATTTGTTAACATAGAAAATGGGAGGATCATCTGCTTTCAATGAATTCATAAGAATAAATACCCCCTCTCTCTGTAAGGTCCAACAGTATGGGAGATTTTCAACAGACCAAACCAAAATCAAGACAAAAGAGCATTGAAGACTCATCAGGGAAATAATAATAGAGAAGCACAACTCTGGGGAAAGGTACAAGACCATTTCAAAGGCACTGGACATACCTTGAAGCTCAGTGAAGACAATCATGAAAAAATATGAAACCACAGCCAAACTGCCCAGGTCAGGTTGTTTCTCTAAACTCAGACCTGGAGAAGAATGGGACTTATAAGAAAGACTACTGTGATGCCAACAGTCACTTCGAGTGAGCTGCAGACGTCAGTAGCTGCGACTAGAGATAAAATCTATGGCTCCACGATCTCTGAGGCCTTGCACAAAAAGGGTATTTATGAAAGTGCGGCTATAATAGCTATGGGAAGTGATTCAACTAAGTACTGAACAAAAGGGGATGAATACTTTAGAGCAGTTGACATCTGGTTTTGAATTTTTAGTTTTTCATGCTTTACAATATTTTGGGGTCGACTGTGAAAAATGGAGCATATGATTCACAAAGATTGTCAGTTAAATTGATCTACTTATTTTTGTGAATAAAGGGTTGGGGGCTGAGCACTTTTACTAGACACTGTATGCATAACTCTTCGCATAAATAAGTTACTCCAATTATCCCTTTTAATTTTCTTATCTTAATATAATCAGAATCAGGTTTATTATCACCGGCATGTGACGTGAAATTTGTTAACTTAGCAGCTAAAGTTCAATGCAATACATAATATAGAAGGAAAAAAAAAGAATAAAATAATAATAAAAATAAATAAGTAAATCAATTACAGTATACGTATATTCAATAGATTAAAAATCGTGCAAAAAACAGAAATTATATATGTATATATAAAGTGAAGTAGTGTCTAAGGGTTCAATGTCTATTTATGAATCAGATGGCAGAGGGGAAGAAGCTGTTCCTGAATCGCTGAGGTTTCAGGCTTTTGTATCTCCTACCTGATGGTAACAGTGAGAAAAGGGCATGACCTGGGTGCTGGAGGTCCTTAATAATGGATGCTGCCTTTCTGAGACACCGCTCCTTGAAAATATCCTGGGTTCTTTGTAGGCTAGTACCCAAGATGGAGACGACTAAATTTACAAACCCTGTATCTTCTTTCGGTCCTGTGCAGTAGCTCTCCCTTACCAGACAGTGATGCAGCCTGTCGGAATGCTCTCCACGGTACAACTATAGAAGTTTTTGAGTGTATTTGTTGACATGCCAAATCAATTCAAACTCCTAATGAAGTATAGCCACTGTCTTGCCTTCTTTATAACTACATCGATATGTTGGGACCAGGTTATGTCCTCAGAGATCTTGACACCTGGGAACTTGAAGCTGCTCACTCTCTCCACTTCTGATCCCTCTATGAGGATTGGTATGTGTTCCTTCATCTTACCCTTCCTGAAGTCCACAATCATCTCTTTCATCCTACTGACACTGAGTGCCAGGTTGTTGCTGCAGCACCACTCCACTAGTTGCCATACAGGTTTCCCCCGCCATCCGAAGGTAGAGCGTTCCTATGAAACGGTTCGTAAGCCGGAATGTTGTAAAGTGGACAAGCAATTACCATTTTATTAATATGGGAAAAATCTTTGACCATTCCCAGACCCAAAAAATAACCTACAAAATCATGCCAAATAAAACACAAAACCTAAAACAGTAACATATAGTAAAAGCAGGAATGATATGATAAATATGGCATGGTTCCGGAGGACTGGAAGGTCGCAAATGTAGTTCCGCTATTTAAGAAAGGAAGGAGGCAGCAAAAAGAAAATTACAGACCTATTAGTCTGACATCGGTGGTTGGAAAGATATTGGAGTCAATCCTCAAGGACGAGGTTATGAAATACCTCGAGGTGCATGACAAGATAGGCCGAAGCCAGCATGGTTTCATGAAGGGAAGATCCTGCCTTACCAACTTATTGGAATTTTTTGAGGTAATCTCGAATAAGATTGACAAGGGAGAGGCTGTGGATGTTGTGTATTTGGATTTTCAAAAGGCCTTCGATAAGGTGCCGCATATGAGGCTGCTTAATAAGATGAGAGCCCATGGAATTATAGGAAGGATATTGAAATGAGTGGAGCATTGGCTGATAGGCAGAAAGCAAAGGGTGGGAATAAAGGGATCCTATTCTGATTGGTTGCCGGTTACTAGTGGTGTTCCGCAGGGGTCGGTGTTGGGGCCGCTTCTTTTTACGATGTATATCGATGATTTGGATTATGGATTAAATGGTTTTGTGGCCAAGTTTGTGGGTGACACCAAGATAGGTGGAGGAGCAGGAGATGTTGAAGAAACGGAAAGGTTGCAGAGAGACTTAGTTTAGGAGAGTGGGCAAAGAAATGGCAGATGAGATACAACGTTGACAAATGTACGATTGTACATTTCGGAAGAAGAAATAATCGGGCAGATTATTATTTAGATGGGGAGAAAATTCAAAAATCGGAAGTGCAAAGGGACTTGGGGGTCCTCGTGCAGGATACCCTAAAGGTTAACCACCAAGTTGGATTAGCGTTAAGGAAAGCGAATGCTATGTTGGCATTCATTTCAAGAGGAATAGTGTATAAGAGTAAGGAGGTGTTGATGAGGCTCTGTGGGGCATTAGTGAGACCTCATTTGGAATACTGGGTGCAGTTTTGGGCCCCCTATCTTAGAAAGGATATACTGATGTTGGAGAGAGTTCAGAGAAGATTTATGAGGATGATTCCTGGAATGCAGGGGCTAACATATGAGGAGCGTCTGTCGGCTCTTGGATTGTATTCATTAGAGTATAGAAGAATGAGAGGGGATCTCATAGAAACATTTTGAATGTTGAAAGGGTTGGACAGAGTAGATGTGGAAAGGTTGTTTCCCTTGGTGGGTGAATCCAGGACAAGAGGCCATAGTCTTAGAATTAGAGGGTACCCAGTTAAAACAGAGATGAGGAGAAATTTTTTTTACCCAGAGGGTCATGGATTTGTGGACTTCGTTGCCACATATGGCTGTGGAGGCCCAATCATTGAGGGTGTTTAAGGAGGAGATTGACAGGTATCTAATTAGTCAGGGTATCAAGGGATATGGGGAAAAAGCCGGAAATTGGAACTAGATGGGTGAATAGTTTAGCTCATGGGGGAGCTGCGGAGCAGACTCGATGGGCCGAATGGCCTACTTCTGCTCCTTTCTCTTGTGATCTTGTGAATACACAACCTATATAAAGTAGAAATACTTTTCTGCAGCACTGTCTCGCACAGCGAAAATTTCACGGCAGCACACTCGGTGGAAGCGCTGTCGGCAGAAACACGCCGCAAGCGCTCTCGGCAGAAACGCTCTCTCCAGTAACCTTTAAGCTATGAAGCTGCCAAATCATACCAAATAACACATAAAAATACACAGCATACATAAAGTAGAAATAATGTATGTACAGTGTAGTTTCACTAACCAGAATCGGGAAGACTCCAATAAATTGCAATTTCGTCACAGTTAAACACTTGCCTATACGAATAACCACCAGACGCAAATTGGCAATCGCCTCTGATCTGGGCCGACATTTATGTGCCGGGCGGCACCTAATTAATTAGCTTGTTTATTTCGGCTTTTTTCTTAAAGATGTGCTGGGTGCATTCTGACTATCGGCGCACCACTGCATTCTTCGTGGCAATGTATCGATCTGTGGCCCAGAGGTTGGGGACCACTGCTTAAACTATGAAGCTGCCCTCGGCTCAGAAACCGATCAAACCGCCCATGACTACCTTTAAATTTCACTTTCACAACACTTTCCTCACTATCATCCAGTGCTTTCTGTTTCAGCTTATTAAAAAGACTGACTGATTTCTCCTTAAGTATAAGAAAACTTAACGGAACACCACGCTTTGTACACCCATCAATCCACTCAGGCAATAGACTTTCCATTTTATCCATTACTGGATGCTGACTAAGAGAGACCACTTTGCTAGGAGCAGAACCAACAGTAACATCAGCAGCTTTCAAAATTCTTTCTCTCTGTGTATAAATAGTGCGAATGGTGGACGCAGGCAAGTTCAACGTGCGGACAATGTCCTTACTTCGTTCACCACGATCGAAACGCTTAATTATGTCCAGTTTTATGCTAAGTGTAACACCCTTATGAGCTCTTTTAGGCTTTTCCGATACCTTGGAACTCATCTTGCTAACGGATACACAAAATAAATCGAGATAAAGCATGTGTTTAAGCAATGCCGGCTAGAATGCAGTTCCAGGGGAGGAGCTTGGCTGTTCAGGTTCGCGCTGCCTTTTTTTGTAACAGTGAAAACACCTTCTGTTAGCGAAAACAGGCAACTAATGTAGGTTTTTCGTAACAGCGAGGTGTCGTAAAGTGAACGTTGAGAAAACGGGCGTCACCTGTATCTCACTCCAGCATGCCCTGTCATCACCACCTGAGATTCTACCAACAATGGTTGTGTCATCAACAAATTTATAGATGGTATTTGAGGTATGCCCAGCCACACAGTCATGGGTATGCAGAGAGTAGAGTAGTGGGCTAAGCACACACCCCTGAGGTGCACCAGTGTTGATTGTCAGCGAAGAAAAGATGTTATCACCAATCCGCACAGATTATGGTCTTCTGCTTAGGAAGTTGAGGATCCAATTGCAGAGGGAGGTACAGAGGCCCAGGTTCTGCAACTTCTCAATCAAGATTGTGGGAATGATGGTATTAAATGTTGAGCTATAGTTGATGAACAGCATCCCGACGTAGGTGTTTATGTTGTTCAGGTGGTCTAAAGCTGTGTGAAGAGCCATTGAGTTTGCATCTGCCGTTGACCTATTGTGGTGATAGGCAAATTGCAATGGGTCCAGGTCCTTGCTGAGGCAGGAGTTCAGTCTAGTCATGGCCAACTTCTCAAAGCATTTCATCACTGTAGATGTGAGTGCTACTAGGCAATAGTCATTCAGGCAGCTCATATTATTCTTCATAGGCACTGGTATAATTGTTGTCTTTTTGAAGCAAGTGGGAACTTCCTCTCGTATCAGTGGGAGGTTGAAAATGTCCTTGAATACTCCCACTAGTTGGTTGGCACAGGTTTTCAGAGCCTTACCAGGTACTCCATCAGGATCTTTCGCCTTGTGAGGGTTCACTGTCTTTAAAGACAGTCTAACATCGGTCTCTGAGACAGAGATCAGAGGGCCATCAGGTGCAGCAGACATCTTCACAGCTGTAGTTATATTCTCCCTTTCAAAGCGGGCATAGAAGACGTTGAATTCATTTGGTAGTGAAGTGTCGCTGCCATTCATGCTATATGGTTTTGCTTTGTAGGAAGTAATGTCTTGCAAACCCTGCCAGAGTTGTCGTACATCCGATGTCACCTCCAACCTCATTCAGAATTGTCTCTCCGCCCTTAAAATAGCCCTCTGCAAATCATACCTGGTTTTCTAGTACAGGCCTGAGTCGCCAGACTTGAATGCCACAGATCTAGCCTTCAGCAGACGACGTACCTCTTGGTTCATCCACAGCTTTTGGTTTGGGAATGCACAGTAAGTCTTTGTAGGCACACACTCATCCACACCTTGTCCATACCTTCTTGGTCTTCACTACTGGTGCTGCGGTCTTCAGTCTTCAGTCTCTGGCTGTACTTCTACTTCAGGGAGATGATACTTCTACTCCAGGTGATCAGTCTTCAGTCTCTGGCTGTACTTCTACTTCAGGGAGTAGAAGTACATCCAGGTGATCAGACTTCCCGAAGTGAGGGTGTGAATAGCACAATAGGCATTCTTGATCATAGTGTAGCAATGGTCCAGAATGTTGTTTCCTCTAGTATTGCATGTGATCTGTTGATGGTAATTGCTTAGTGATTTTTTTTCAGACTAGCCTGGTTAAAATCTCCCAAAACAATGGTGAAGACGTTAGGATGTGCTGTTTCGTGCATGTTGATCTCATTGCTCAGATCATCTAAAGCCTGATTGACATTGGCCTGAGATGGAATGTATACTGCTACCAAAATGATCCCAGAGAATTCCTGTGGTAGATAAAAGGAGCAGCACTTAACTGCTAGATATTCCAGGTCTGGTGAGCAGAATTGGGACAGCACTGGTATATTTGTGCACCAAGAAGAGTTGATCATGAGGCATACTCCTCCACCTGTGCCTTTGAGAGACTCTATAGATCTATCCTGACGGTGTATAGTAAACCCGTCAATCTGAATTGCTGCATCCGGTACGGAAGGGGTTAACCAGGATTTCGTGAAACAAAGGACACACGCGGTCCTAACGTTCCTCTGATTCAGCACCCTAGCTCTGAAATCATCCAGAGACTGCACGTTTGCCAGCAAGATCGTCGGTATTGGGAATTGTTGCCCTCTCTCTTGTTGTACATGCCCTCTTGTTTTTAGCACAGCCCTCCTGAAAAAAAAAGATGATGCTTTCATTCTGTCTATGCCCCTCATGATCTTACATACTGTATCTATCAGGTCACCCCTCAGGGAATAAAATCCTGGTCTACACAACGATTCTTTGTAACTCAGACCCCAAGTTCAGACAACATCATGGTAAGTCTTTTCCATACTCTTTATAGTTTAATAACATCATTTCTCCAGCAGTGACCAAAACAGTACACAATACTCCATTACCATCTTATATAACTGCAACATAACCCCCCAACTCCTACACTCAGTGCCCACTCCAAATGCTTTCTCCACCACCCTATGTAATGCTGCTTTCAGCGAACTATACACTGATATTCCAAGGTCTTTCTGTTCCATAACACCCCCTCACCGCTTCCATTCACTGTTTAATTCCAACCCAATTTGATCTCCTAAATACAGTACATCACATTTACTTGGATTGAAAGTCATTTGCCAATCCTCAGCTCACTTGCCTAATTGGCAGGATCCCCCTGTAATTTTTCATAACCTACATTATTTAAAAAACTGCCTATTTTAGTATTGTCCACAAACTGACCTTGAACATTCACATTCAAGTTATTTATATAAATGGCAAACCATAAAGGTCTCAATGCTGACCTGTGTGATACACCACTAGACACAGGCCTTCAAGTTCAAGTTTAATTATCACTCAACCATACATGGATACCCGTGAAAACAGCAAAACGAAACAGTGTTCCTCTTGGGCCAAGGTGCAAAACACAGTGCCAACAGTCATAAACAGCACAAGGCACATATAGCACATATGGTCTTATGTAAGATAGCAAGTCAACATACATAAAAATATACAGTATATAGCCCAAGTCTCCGTATCCTGTAAGTTGATGGTGCATGGGTGTCATTGGCAAGAAGAAGCAGTTCTCAGCAGTCCACAGATGAAAGTATGTACACAATCCAGTTTGTCATTCCACCGTGCAAATACAAGGAGGCAGCACAGACAGGATGTGTCAGCCCCCAACCCCACATGGCTGCTGCGCTACACCACCTCTAACATCTTCTCTCCTGGACTGCTGCAACAGGCAAGCCCATGGCTTGAGACCAAGTCCTCTCTACTACTAAGGCCTCATAGCCCGATTCTCCCCCACGCCCCTCACTGGTTGTCTCACCAATAAACAAGGGAAATGGACTTGTAGCATTCTGTGTTACCAATGTCTAACAGGGTCCTGCGATCCCAAGGGAAACATCTAAGATGCTGCCAGACTACACAATGACTTTGTGCACAACTCCAGTGCTTTTCTGTAGCAGGCAGTAACATGATCCGTGCCAAGTCCAGCTTCTCTGCCAACTGGCAGCTTGCTGATGGGGTAGCCCTGCAGTACTTGAGGTTCTTAATGTCCAGCATTGTCTTGAAATCGTAAAAAAGATTTTAAAAAGACAATATCACTTTTGGTTGGCCCCGAAGAAGACACTGCATCCGAGCACGATGCCATCTTACCGGAAATTGATCAAAGAACTCACAGTCACTACCCTCTACTTCCTACCGCTGAGCTCGTTATGAATTCAATCCGCTACTTCCCCCTGAATCCTATGTGGTTTAATCTGCCATGGACTTTGTCAAAGGTCTTGTTAAAGTCCACATAGACAACATCCGTTGCCCTACCATCACCTAATCTCTTGACTATTCAAAGAACTCTAAGACATTTCTCAGACACAGCCTTCCATGCAGTGAGCCATTGTGACTGTTCCAAAGCAGACCCTGTGCCTCCTATTTTGGTAAATCCTGTCCCTCAGCATCCATTCCCCCAATTTACCTCCCACTAATGTCAGACTCAATTGCCTGTAGTTTCTTTGTCTTAAATGGGCAAACCTTTTTCCTGCAACTCTGCCCTTAGTTCCAGACTCATTCAAGCCCTTTCAAAATTGTATGCAATTTATTCAGGTCACCTCTCATCTCCCACAGCATAGGCCCATTCCAATCAATCTTCCTTTAAAAGACAAGACCCCGTTAATATTGTGCACCTTTGCACCTATGCTGCGGTGCCTCAAATGCATGGATATCTTTCCAGAAGTTGTATGTAATACTCTATATTGGGTTGTTTCTCCAAATTCCTTGACAGTTGGAGCAGGACTTCATAACTTTTCTACTGTCCCTTTTATTCCACTGCTTCTGTTGTTCCATTTATTCCACAACTTCAAACTTAATGACATCCCTGTTATTTGGTACACAATCTTTATCAAGGTCCATATGCAGCATATCAACCACATTCCTTTCTTCGACCCCCTTTGGTACCTGTCATGATAATTGATACAATATGCTTTAAACCAATCAGGTCTGCCTTTCCAAAATGAATCCACATTTTCCTAGTGACTGCTAGTTCTATCCAAAAATGTCACTTAAAAAGATTTCCAACCATTGCAGACAATGTTACTGATATGGAACTGCTAGGTTTATCCTTTCTTCAGTTATGGTGTCATACTTGCAGTTCTCTGGTTGTCAGTGCCCACCACTTCCACCTTTACTAATATACCTGTAGAAAATGATAGTAGTATCTTGTGATTTGCATCCTTCCTATCCTCCGCAACCAAGGATGCATCTCATCTGGATTGGGTAATTTCTCTACTTGAGATAGTTACTTTTTTCGCTCGTACTACTTCAATCGCTTTTTAAATCGTCAGTATTCTAAAGGAGAATATGATACAATGAAGATAGCTAGTTTCACAGATGGGAACCAGGCTCTATAATCGATGCAGAGGGTATGGGGTTCAATCTTATTCTTTCCACTGTGGAGAGGATAAAATTCCATCCACAGAGGAGTAAAGAATGGAATGAATCCAAGCAAGTTAATACTATTGGGACAGGTTTATCGCATGATCAACCATGTCAAAAGCAGAAGAGAGATTGTAGAATAAGAATGATCAGTTACAGATGGTGTCAATTGTGATGGATTTTCATTGTACGCTTTAGATTGCAAGCACATTGGAGCTAAAAGCCTGGAATAGACACTATACAACAGGAATTCTGCAGATGCTGGAAATTCAAGCAACACACATCAAAGTTGCTGGTGAATGCAGCAGGCCAGGCAGCATCTGTAGGAAGAGGTGCAGTCGACGTTTCAGGCCGAGACCCTTCGTCAGGACTAACTGAAGGAAGAGTGAGTAAGGGATTTGAAAGTTGGAGGGGGAGGGGGAGATCCAAAATGATAGGAGAAGACAGGAGGGAGAGGGATGGAGCCAAGAGCTGGACAGGTGATTGGCAAAAGGGGATACAAGAGGATCATGGGACAGGAGGTCCGGGAAGAAAGACAAGGGGGGGGGGACCCAGAGGATGGGCAAGAGGTATATTCAGAGGGACAGAGGGAGAAAAAGGAGAGTGAGAGAAAGAATGTGTGCATAAAAATGAGTAACAGATGGGATACGAGGGGGAGGTGGGGCCTTAGCGGAAGTTAGAGAAGTCGATGTTCATGCCATCAGGTTGGAGGCTACCCAGACGGAATATAAGGTGTTGTTCCTCCAACCTGAGTGTGGCTTCATCTTTACAGTAGAGGAGGCTGTGGACGGACATGTCAGAATGGGAACGGGACGCGGAACCAAAATGTGTGGCCACTGGGAGATCCCGCCTTCTCTGGCGGACAGAGCGCAGACGTTCAGCAAAGCGGTCTCCCAGTCTGCACCGGGTCTCGCCAATATACAAAAGGCCACATCGGGAGCACCGGACGCAGTATATCACCCCAATCGACTCACAGGTGAAGTGTTGCCTCACCTGGAAGGACTGTTTGGGGCCCTGAATGGTGGTAAGGGAGGAAGTGTAAGGGTATGTGTAGCACTTGTTCCGCTTACATGGATAAGTGCCAGGAGGGAGATCAGTGGGGAGGGATGGGGCGGACGAATGGACTAGGGAGTTGTGTAGGGAGCGATCCCTGCGGAATGCAGAGGGGGGGGGAGGGAGAGATGTGCTTAGCGGTGGGATCCTGTTGGAGGTGGCGGAAGTTACGGAGAATAATATGTTGGACCCGGAGGCTGGTGGGGTGGTAGGTGAGGACCAGGGGAACCCTATTCCTAGTGGGGTGGCGAGAGGATGGAGTGAGAGCAGATGTACATGAAATGGGGGAGATGCGTTTAAGAGCAGAGTTGATAGTGGAGGAAGGGAAGCCCCTTTCTTTAAAAAAGGAAGACATCTCCCTTGTCCTAGAATGAAAAGCCTCATCCTGAGAGCAGATGCGGCGGAGACGGAGGAATTGCGATAAGGGGATGGCGTTTTTGCAAGAGACAGGGTGAGAAGAGGAATAGTCCAGATAGTTGTGAGAGTCAGTAGGCTTATAGTAGACATCAGTGGATAAGCTGTCTCCAGAGACAGAGACAGAAAGATCTAGAAAGGGGAGGGAGGTGTCGGAAATGGACCAGGTAAACTTGAGGGCAGGGTGAAAGTTGGAGGCAAAGTTAATAAAGTCAACGAGTTCTGCATGCGTGCAGGAAGCAGCGCCAACGCAGTCATCGATGTAGCGAAGGAAAAGTGGGGGACAGATATCCCTTGATCCTCTCGTATCCCCTTTTGCCAATCACCTGTCCAGCTCTTGGCTCCATCCCTCCCCCTCCTGTCTTCTCCTATCATTTTGGATCTCCCCCTCCCCCTCCAACTTTCAAATCCCTTACTCACTCTTCCTTCAGTTAGTCCTGATGAAGGGTCTCGGCCTGAAACGTCGACTGCACCTCTTCCTACAGATGCTGCCTGGCTTGCTGCGTTCACCAATAGACACTATAACCCACTTAAGCATTCACTTAGATCATACTCCTGCTGTACCTTATCCAGCTTGCGGACCAAATCCTATATCCTTTGACCCTCTTGCACTCAGTAACGTTGTCATCTCAGTCTCCAACAAGCTTAACTTGGTGTTCTTGTAAACCAGCCATGATCTGCACTGCTTTTTTCATAATTTTCATTTGTTTGATGAATTCTCCCATTGAACGTGAAGAATTTGAGATGAAACAAATAATTTACAGAACTGGAAGTATTTCTGTGTTTTAAGGTTCAGACAACCATTGTTATTTTACATTTAACTTGTTTTATTTTTCATATATCTGTTCCTTGGATAGAAATAGGACGCCAGAAATGGATGATTCATTCCCATTTCTCACCGTGGGCTGCCTTTCGAATCCCTCTTCACCTCACCCCATCCTCACTCTCTGTCACTGTTTGAATCCCCTCAGTCCAGCTGATAGCATCCACTTCTCCTGACTTGCAGCCCACATCCACTTGTTAGCCTCCTCCAAATAACCTGCTCAGTAATTTGACTAATTCACGCTGCAAAGGCTGAATTCCCTCCTGTATTGAAATACGAATCAGTCCTCCACTAATAATCTTTCTCTAACACTATTTTGATCAGATCCTCAGCATTTTTTATATATTCGGCTCAAGGGAGACATCTCTGTATTGATTTTTTTGAAAACTGATTTGGTGAGAACATTTCATTCACTTTGATATACTATCAGATGGGAGTTGTTAAACAATTACCACAGGGAAAATTAATTGATTGCTTTGGTCCATTATTTTTCTGTTCCATTGCTGAGTACTATTGAAAATAAATAACCAATTTAAAATTTGTATCCTTACAGACAATTGATCTGATGAAACATGGGTAGTGAAGACTAATATCTGATTAACTTACAACATGAAACTGAAAGTCCCCACCTTCCAAAACAAATCTGCAGTCTACAAAGGAAATTATGAAATACACGTGTTTGTTTACTTATTATTTAGTTAATGGCATTACAATCTTGGTGCATTACAATCTCAAGAACAATGAATACAATGAATAGGAGAGTATCTACTAACAGTGTTAAGTATTTGTAAGATGCCACTATCCTTCCTCAAATAAATCTTCAGGGTCATGCACATCCCGAAGCATTTGCAAAGCATCAGTGTTTTATCATATTATAAACCATGTACAATTTACAGTGAGTAAAATGAGTCATGGCCAGTCATTCAATTGAATGACCTTAGTCTAATGTGATAAATATTTCTATGAACAAATAACTGGATAAACCTTGAAAAGATATTTGACACAATGTTTGTAGAGTGCCCATACACATTGTCAGCATGGGGTTGGAAGATGCAAATCAAATTGCTAAGGCAGAGCAAGGATAGAGACTTGAAAGTAGACCTTGGTTTAGCAGAACAGATTTGTTGAAGGGTTGAAGATGGTAATCTTTAGACCCATTTATTTAATGACACCCCTTCAGTGGCTAGTCATATCCTACGATGAAGGTAAATGTCATGAAGCAAAGTTCCTAGGTGAATAGAAGACCACTTTGCTACTCATGTTTTCATAATCAGACGGGTGAGTCATATTATGGATCTAAATCTTGTTTTGGGGCCTTCCTCATCCCTTGAATAAATCATAAGTGCAGATTGTATGGAGCAGAATCTGTGACGATGGGGAAGAGGATAGATCTACGAAAGCCTGAACATAAGTTGTGACCAACTCCAGAAGATGATCAAGATGAAGCACCTGAAAACATTGTGTTGGCCCTGCAATAATGAGTTACCTCATTCCATTTGATGCAGATGATGTAGACTTTATGCACAGCTAATTGTATTTTGCATCTTTAGCCGCAGTCAGATCTAAGAAAAATAATAATCCAATCTATCTGTTAATCTTTGGGTAATCTCTGGAAAAAGTTTAAATTGTGCATGTTGAAAATTGCAGTGTTGAAACCTGCATCTGAAATTTTACAGATGACAACCGAGAGTCAAAGTGGTGTTGGTATCACTTTGTCTTACATGAAGTTGCAACCCAGATGTTCCACTCCTCATTTCAAATATGTAGCATTTCAAAGGATGTCTTGGTGAGAGACTATGTGTGGTGCAGTGAAAAGCAACTTCTTGTAGAAAGTCAAATGTAAGGTTTAGAAGGACTGATAGCATCTGAGACCTTTGAGACCTGTTTCACTCCGGTCTTGTCTTCTGGCATTTTGATTGCTAGTTGTTCCAAGGATGGAAAATGAACTTTGGAATGGTATTGAGGGAAAAGCTAGAAATACTATTGAAGCAGAGAGGGGAAAAAAGGCTTTTGTGATTTAAAAAAAATATTGGGGAAACCCAGGCTATGTTACCGATAAAATTGAAAAAATTGTGAAAAGAGGCTTTAAAATAATTATTTGTATTATGTAGTCAGAGCTGGTAGTTATTGCCAATCATATTTGCCTATAAGAAGGTCATGGTGACTTTGAACTATCACAGAGAAAGTAAAGAAAGAAATTCCTCAGTGTGATTAGGTGTGATATTCGTGGATGTCAATCCCATGATGAAGAAACGACAATATATTTCTCATTACAAGTAATGTCACTTGGAGGACAACTTGATTTTCCAGGTAGCAGAGGTTTTGATTTACGAAGCTGATTTCAAAGAAACCTTGGTAACTTGTTTGACTGAATCTAACAGATGGCTTGCTATGCAGCGCCATTTAATGTCATGATTTGGGTGCTAATCAAGTTGTCTAAATTGTCCAGGTTATGATTAAGTTTCTTCTTTTGATCACAGTCTTGATTTGTGCCTTGCAGATGCTTTGGGATTTATAGGGTCAGTCACAGAGTGCTGAATACCTAGCTACTGATTGCTTCTCAAATTTACAATATTTATGCGGATAGTTCAACTACGATTTGTTGAACAAAGTTTTCATGGCGAGTTGTTAACATTGGGTTGGTAATTAAGTTAACACTGACTCACAAAAATCCTAACAAGGGATTTCAGTCATAGTCATAGAATACTCTAGCACAGAAACAGGCCCTTCAACCTATCTAGTGCGTGCCAATCTATTAATCTACCTAGTTCCATCAACCTGCACAAGGACCATAGCCCTCCATACACCTACCATCTGTGTATTTATCCAAATTTCTCTTAAATGTTGAAATTGAACCCATATCCTCCTGTTCCTTTGACAGCTTGTTCCACACTCTCACCACCTGGTGAGTGAAGAAGTTTCCCCTCATGTTCCTTTTAAACACTTCACCTTTCACCCTTAGCCCACGATCTCTAATTCTCGTCTCACCCCACCCAACCACAGTTTGCATTTATCCCTCATAATTTTGTATGCCTCTACCAAATCTCCCTTCATTCTCCTACGCTCTCAGGAACAAAGTTCTAACCTATTCAACCTTTCCCAAGAACACAGGTCCTCAAGTCCTGGCAACATGTTTGCTTTTAATCTTTATTTACATCTTTTCTGTAGGTAGCTGATCAGAAACGTACACAATACTCCAAATTAGGCCTTACCAACATCTTAATACAACTTTAACCTAACTCCTGTACTCAATACTTTAATTTATGAAGGTCAATGTGTCAAAAACTCTCTTTATGACCTGAAACAAGGCTCAGCTTGTTTCTCCCCCACCCCTTTCCTGTTAGGTACCTGTGAAAGTTAACTGAATCTGTTTATAATATGATACAAAGTTATCATTCTCAATTACATTCCAGCTGGCCATCTACAATTCATTAACCACAACTCAATACGCTTTTTTGTTTCAATAGCATTTCCGCAAGGAAGGGCGTTTTAATGGTATTGCATCCTTAAAGATCAAACGACTTGGGAGCAGAATTAGGCCATTTGGCCCATTGAGTCTCTCTACCCCTCCTCAGCCCGACTCCCCAGCCTTCTCCCTGTAACTTTTGATGCCATGTCTAATCAAGAACCTATCAAACTCTGTCTTAAATACACCCAACAACTTGGCCTCCACAGCTGCCTGCGGTAATAAATTCCACACATTCACCACCCTCTGGCTAAAAAGAATTCTCTGCATCTCTGTTTTACATGGACGCCCCTCTATCCTGAGGCTATGTCCTCTTGTCGTAGACTCACCCACCATGGGAAACATCCTTTCCACATCTTCTCTGTCTGGGCCTTTCAACATTCGAAATGTTTCAATGAGATTCCTCCTCATCCTTCTAAATTCCAGTGAATACAAATCCAAAGCTATCAGACATTCCTCATATGATAACCCTTTCACTCCCGGAATCATCTTTGTGAAACTCCTCTGAACCCTTTTCAATGCCAACATGTCTTTTCATAGATGAGGAGCCTAAAACTGTTTACAATACTTGAGACTTCACCGGTGCCTTATAAATCCTCAGCATCACATCCCTGCTCTTCTATTCTAGACCTCTTGAAATTAATGCTAACATTGCATTTGCCTTCCTCACAAGGACTTCCAAGTCCCTTTATATCTCAGATTTTTGGATTTTCTCCCCATTTAGAAAATAGTCCGCACATTTGTTTCTACTACCAAAGTGCATGACCTTGCATTTTCCAACATTGTATTTCATGTGCCACTCTCTCATCTATTCTCCTAATCTGTCTAAATCCTTCTGCAGCCTACCTGTTTCCTCAACATACCTATCCCTCCACCAATCTTCAACAACTGCCTCTACGATCTCTACCACTACGTCTTTCAGAACCCTAGGGTGCAATTCATCTGGTCCAGGTGACTTATGTACCCTTAGGTCTTTCAACTTTTTGAGCACCTTCTCTCGTGTAATGGTAACTGCACTTACTTCTCTTCCCTCACAACTTTCAACATCTGGCACATTGCAAGTGTTTTCCCACAGTGAAGACTGATGCAAAACACTCATTTAGTTCATCTGCCATCTTCTTGTCCCTGGCTGTTATTTCTCTGGCCTCATTTTCAAGCAGTCCTATATCCACTCTCAACTCTCTTTTAGTTTTACATAATTGAAAAAGCTTTTACTATCCACTTTGATATTGTTTGCTAGCTTGTTTTCATATTTCATCTTTTTCCTCCTAATGATTTTTATAGTTGCTCTCTGTAGCATTTTAAAAGCTTCCCAATCCTCTGTCTTCCCACTAATTTTTGCTTTGTTGAATGCCCCCTCTTTTGCTTTTACATTAGTTTTGACTTTCCTTGTCAGCCATGGTTGTACTATTTTGCCATTTTAGTATTTCTTTCTTTTTGGAATACATCTACCCCTGCGCCTTCCTCATTTTTTCCAGAAACTCACACCATTGCTGCTCTGCTGTCAGCCCTGCCAGCATCTCGTTCCAATTTACTTTGGCCAGCTCCTCTCTCATATCACGATAATTTTCTTTACTCCATTCAAAGACTGCTACGTCAGACATTACTTTCTCCCTATCAAATTTCAAGTTGAACTCAATCATATTGCGGTCATTGCCTCCTAAGAGTTCTTTAGCTCAAGCTTCCTAATCACTTCCAGTTCATTACATTACATCAACACCCAGTCCAATATAGCTAATCCCTAGAAGGCTCAACGACAAACTGCTCTAAAAAGCCATCTCGTAGGCACTCAGTGAACACACTCTCTTGAGATACATTTCCAACCTGATTTTCCCAAATGACCTGCATGTTGAAATCGCCCATGACTATCATAACATTGTCCTTTTGACATGCCTTTTGCATTTCCTGTTGCAACCTGTGGCCCACATCCCAGTTACAGGCCTGTATATAACTGCCATCAGAGTCCTTTTACCCTTTCAGTTTCTTAACTCAACCCACAAGGATTCAACATCTTCTGATCCTATATTACACTTTCTACTGATCTGATTCCATTCTTTACCAGCAGAGCCACGCCACCCCCTCTGCCTACCTTCCTATCCCTCTGATATAATGTGGAACCTTGGACATTTAGCTCTCAGCTACAACCATCCTTCAGCTATGATTCAGCAATGGCCACAACAACTATGACAATCTGTAATAGTGCAACAGGGTCATCCACCTTATTTCTTATGCTCCATGCATTAAGATACATTAAAGTGTGTTTACTAGGAAAACACAAGCCTTTACATGCCACTATCTTAGATCCTTGATTGCGACCAGCTAACCACCTTTTAACATAAGAACCTGAATCTGTATAAGTAAGTCCTTAAGTCACACAGCAGGTAACCTGTCTGGATTACTGGAGAATTTATTTCTCTTTCAGCTTGTTGAGTAATGTAATTGGTGGAAATGTACGTAATTCACAGCCACTGACATTGAGTTGGGGTTCAGTTTAAGAGGTTGGTCTGACGTGATGACGTAATTACATAAATTACTCTTACTGTGCTTTGATTACAGTGTTTGAATTGCAATAAATGAGTTTCTACAGTTTATAAACAGAAAATGCCTACGCCGTTTTTATTTGTGAAAACCTACATTTCCTTATTTACTTCGGGTCAGAAGGGATGAAGTAGTGCAAAGTCAATTTTAATTCAAAGTGGAAGTTGCAATTACAATAAATTATGACCAGCAGAATCTTACCTTAATTTTAGTGCCTCTGTTACATGAGAGAACCAGTGTCAGTCAAAGATGGCCTTGTTATTCTCCCAATGTCACGTGTCTATTGAGGAGAAGGCAGCAAGTACAGGCCCATCAAATGCTCCTCATACATTATCCCTTTCATGTCCAGGGCCATTCTCATAAACTTCCTGGACCCTCTCCATGCCAGCACATCCTTTCTTAAATAAAGGGGGCCCAAAACTGATCAGCATATTCCATGCAGTCTGTTGAATATCTTACAAATTCTCAGCATTAATGAATGCTAACATTGCATTTGCCTTCCTTACCACTGACTCAATCTGGAAGTTAATATTTGCAAACCTGGCCACAAAACCATCAATTCCATTATTCAGATCAATAGTGTACAAGGTGACTCAACACGGATTCCCTCGGAGCACCATTAGTCACCAACAGGCCCCTTTTGTTCCCACTCCTTGCCTTCTACCAGTCAGCCAATCTTCTATCCATGCTCACATCTTTCCTATTCTGTCATAGGCCCTTATTTTGTTTAACAGCCTCAGGTGTGGCACCTTGTCAAAGACTATATCTTAAAAAGGCTCAAAGAAAGGAAAATTATTAATGTGGATGGTAGTTGTAAGGTACAGAGAGATATCAATATGTGGGTGAAATAGTTTGGAAAATGCAGATGGAGACAATCCAGACAAATTGGAGGTGATGCATTTTGGGAACATGAATGAGGCTCAAACGTTACCTTTGTGTGATTCTCAAGAGTTAGCTTTTGCATTGGTGGATCTTGAGAGGCAATGGAGTGCATTCTGATAAAGCCAAGTTTGTAGATGAAAAAAATGTGATTCTAATTTCACTTGAAATAAGTACAGTGTTACCTGAGCACCCTTATTGATTCATGGGATCTTTAAAATGATATTTCAAGACGAAGCACTGGTGAGATTACCAGGGAAGCCTGGGGGATCAATTGCAGAGATGTGATGGAGATGATTTTCAGTGAAACCAACTGATTTTTTTTGCCTTTGAATTGAATTGATTTATATGCAGTGTCTATCGGGCACGTCATTGACCAGTGCACATCAATTTTTTATTCATTTCTACTGTGAACTTAGGTGTTAAATTTTCTTTTGTCTGTTATGATTCTGCAAAGCATTTTGGAATGCCTCTCTGTATTGGATGTGCATAATAAATGCCAGCTCCTTGACATTGTGATTTGATGAAGAGGCATGATTACTCTTTTGAGGGAGCATTGAAGATTGTTGCAATATTTTGAAGAAAATTAGGGGAATTCTTCTAGTATTCTTGACACTTTACCCTTCAATTAACATGGATAAAACAGATTGGTCAATATTGAAAGATAGTTGGTGAAAATCATGGTAGCTTTGCTTTACCTATGTACATTCAAACAGTAACAACATTTCAAAACTTCTTTTTTGCTTGGAAAAGGCTCAAGGTTAAGAAAGATCTGATAAATGAAATTATTTTTTAAGAACTGCTGTAACATACAACTGTCTTGAACTTGAGAGATTACTGGTGCAGCTCTATTTCAAGAAAGATTCAGTAAAATTGCCAGAGGCTGTCAATGCTTTGGGACCCTCCCCATTTATATTGCATATTGGGTTCAGAATGTATTTTTAATGTACCTAAAACTTTTTATCTACTGTGAATAATATGTATGCCATAAGTTGGCAGGAGCCTGCACGCTGAAGCTTTTGCTACTGGGGTGCTATATTTTTCCAGCTCCACCTTTGAAAGAGAAAAAATGTTGCAGCTTCTTGAAGCCATGTTATTGGAGTTATTAAGCTAAGTTGTGATGTAAAGCTATGTTGTTGTCTCTCAACAGAAAACTGGAATTCACTTGGGATGAATACTGTATTCTGACAGCCTGCATTCCTTTTTTTGATGCTTGTTGACCATGTTGTGTACACATCATTATGCTCTTGTCAAATTTTCATGCGTTTTTTAAAATACTTTATTTTAAAAAAAACAATAAAATCAACAAAAACATACCATCTCAGAAATGTATAAAAAAGAAATAAGCAAAAAAAAAAGACATACCATTAGACGGATGCCTATTGTACAAAGTGCTCAAAAATACTAAACATTAAATCTCAAATGAGGGCTGTGAGAAATCAGCTGGGGGGAAATTGCTCATCCGCCCCTGGCCGCGTCCAGGTAGGCAAGGAATGGATTCCAGATAGCCAAACATTTTTTAATTGAATTGGTTCTCAAGAGCCTAAGTTTCTCCAGCTGTATGACTGAGATCATATCAGCCATCCATCTCCGAAAGGAAGGGGGAGAAGGTGATTTCCATTCCCTCAAGATAAGTCTTTTGGCAACAATCATCGCCAGCATAAGAGACTGTTGTATGGCTGCAGGGAAACAAATAGTAGATTACGAGCAGCCAAATATAGTGAGACCAGCTTCCAAGGGGAACGATCTTTTATAGGCCTTTGAGTACCAGTCAGATATTTTGGACCAAAATCCAGTCAGTAATGGGCAAAACCAAAAGATGTGTGACAACGTGGCTTCTGTCCCTTGGCATCTATCACACATTGTTGAAACAGAAGTGGGACATTGGCAAGACATATGTTTTTTGATATTTTAAAGAACCCTCCTGACTCCAGGCATCTCCTTTCTAAGTGTGTACGTTTGTTTGATAATTGCACTGTAGCGACTACTGTGAAGATTAGAGACGCCTGGAGAAAGGAGTTGGGCAATGAATTATCTGAAGCTGCCTGGGATAAGTGTTTGTCTATGATACAGGCTTGCTCTGTTAACAGCAGGCACCAACTGATCCAGTTTAAAGTTGTCCACCATCTCCACTACTCTAAACTTAGATTGCACAGGATTTACCCTTCTGTCTCATCAAATTTTCATGCTTAACTTTATTAGCCTTTTGCACAAACTTTTAAGATTGCAAGATGCTGTCTAATACACTTAATAATTTGCTTTTAGACTCTTTATCCTTACCAATTTTTTTGGTTGAGTAATGATTTAGAAAATTCATTGGGTTCTAATTTTGCAGACAACAGCAGTAAGTGAGAATTGTGCTCAGATGTTTTTATTTTACAATGTGCAAGCCAATGAGAGAGATTAAGAAGGATAAATAATTGTACGAAGAGAGAATGCCCATTGCTATGGGTGCCATGGGTAGTTTAGCAGTTCGCACGACGATGCTGTTACAGCTCAGTGCGTTGGAGTTCAGAGTTCAACCCTAGCGTCCTCTGTAAGGAGTTTGTATGTCCTCTCCATGGAATGCATTAGTTTTGTCCGGGTGCTTCGGTTACACCCACAGTCCAAAAATATGTAGCTTAGTAGGTTAATTGGTCATTGTAAATTGTCCCATGATGAGACGAGGGTTAAATCAGAGTTTACTAGGACAGCACAGCTCAAAGGGCTGTAAAGGCCTATTCTGCACTGTAACACTAAATTTAAAAAATATATAAATGCGAGTGTTTTCAGACAGCTCCTTGTGGTCAGCTTGAGCACTGTGTCCAGCTATGAGGTCGCTGTTTCTAACCTTTGCTGTATCATGGAAAACAATTCACAGTTAGTGTTTCAAAAGTCGATAATTATTTAAGTTTGAAAATAACCTTATCACTTATGTACATCCTTTTGATTTTTTCACAGAAAATCCAGTCTGATTTGACAAGTCACGAGATTAGTTTGGAGGAAATGAAGAAAAGGATCCAAAGTCCTGATGTCGTTGGTCAGAGCAAGTCTGCTGGGAGAGTCTTATCACAAGTTGACATAGCACAGGTGATTTTCCATTGATGCTAGCATTCTGCATATTGGTGTAAAGTTCATCGACACTGCTTGATTTATTCCAAACTCAAACCAGTATGCATTTTGAAAGCAGGGGTATGAATGATTCTTTGTACAATTAATGTACAATTCTTCAAAGTAATTTTTTGGAAATAATGCTTTCCTCAGTGAGATTGACTGGTACATCACCACATTATTTTAATTTAGGTCAACCTTTGGCACATGAAGACTGACAAAACGAGTACACCTGCTTTGATGCTCAGTGGCTATTCACTTTCAAATTTTTTTTCAGCCTCTCATTTAGAAATATGCATATCACTGTAAAATTCATTGTCTTGATCAGTTAAATAACATTTTATTATCTCTTGTCTGAAGGCTTAGGTCATCCACTATTACCTCCAGTCTGGCACCTCAAACTTAAGCTCATCCAAAATCTCCTGCTTGTGTCAGAACTCACACCAGGTTCCATTCATCCAGGGGTTCCCAACTTAGGGTCCACAGACTCCTTGCTTAATAGTATTAGCCCCTAGCATAATAAAGGTTGAGAACCCTGCATTACCTTTGCTTTCCAATGCTAGAATGCAAGGAAAAGGGAGCAGGAGTAGACAAGTCAGCCCCACCATTTGGTATGTTCATAACTCTTCTCTCCAAGGTCTCAACCCTTGTTTGCCAGTTCCCTATGTGCCTTCATTTCCTGTTCTTTCAAAAATGAAGCTATTTTTTCTTTAAGCATTTCCTGTAAACTAACCTGTGCAGCCTCCAGGGTAGAGAATTTCAGAGATTCATAACCCTTTGAAATTACTGTGTAACTCTCTTTTCACTTGTAAATTTGTCCTCTTGTTTGAGACAAACATACTAGAAGTAACATCTCAACACTCACCCTACCATTCTCCCGAATGATCACAGATACTCAGTGGCCACTTTGTTTGGTACAACTGTACACCTGCTTGTTAATGCAAATATCTAATCAGCCAATCATATGGTAGCAGCTCAGTGCATAAAGACATGCAGACATGGTCAGTAAGTTCACTTCTTCAAACCAAACATCAGAATGGGGAAGAAATGTGATCTAAGTGACTTTGACCGTGGAATGATTGTTGGTGCCAGATGGGGTGATCATTCAGAAGCTGATGATTTCTAGAGTTTAGAGAATAGTGTGAAAAACAAATATCCAGTCAATGGCAATTCTGTAAGCAAAAATTAATGAGGGAGGTCAGAGGAGGATGGCCAGACTGTCAGGAAGGCGAGAGTAACTCAAATCACCACATGTTGCAACAGTGGTGTGCAAAAGAGCATCTCTGAATGCACAACATGTTGAACCTTGAAATGGATGGGCTACAGCAGCAGAAGACCACAAAGGTGTACTCAGTGACTGCTTTGTTAGTTACAGTGGTCACTAAGTGTATGTTTTAATCATTCCTGTTTGTTCTTCCAAACAGAAAATACCAATATAATTTTTTGTCAGCTTGTTCAGAGGACAACCTCTCTTTAGCATAGGGAATGTTTTCTGGACTGTCTCCAGTGACAGTATATCCATTTTTAAATAACAAGACCAAAAATGTGCACATTATGAGCCTCACCAGTTCCATGCAGAATTGTAATTTTACTTCTCTGTCTATAAATCCCAACCCTCTTACAATGAAAGTGGATAAGGTAAATGCCTTCCAGTCTACTTCCTGCATTTACTTATTTTTTATCCATCATGCACAACTCACTTGGATTGGTTACTACTCTGTTTTGCAAACTTCCTCCATTTGGATGACAGTGTGCCTTTTAATTCCCCCTCACTCTTTCCTATACTCAACTCCATTTCTCTGATTTTTACACATTCAGGGAAGTTGTTAATATCTTGATGTAGGTTCCAGATATCTTCAAAGCAGCATGTATCTTTTTGTCATCAGCAAACTTGGATACCTTGCAAACTGCCCTTCCTGTAATTCATGAATTAAGATAAGACCTTACTGAACTGATCATATGACATTGCAATAACTATATTGTCCCAGCCTGAAATAGGCACATTCAGGACGCAGAGCTAAGTTCCATGGTGTCAGTGCTGTCATGGTGCCAGATGAAGTGAATACCATCTGCATGTACTTGCAGTCTCTCTATGCTCATGTGTCTGTCTCTGAAATGCAATTACATATCTGCTTCCACTACTACCTGGCAGCACATTCCAGGCACCTGCAACTGTCAGTGTAAGTAAGCATTCCCACTCTCACTTCAAAATTAAGATATTTGCACCTTTGGAAAGAAACTCTGACTAGCTTCCAATCTATCAGATTTCCCCTCACATTCTGTTGTCCCAGAGAACACAATGCAAACATGACCAACCTTTGCTAATAGCTAAATGCTTTTTAATCCAGGTACATCCTGGTAAACTCTCTCTACATCTTCTCTGAAGCCTCCACACCCATCCTACAATGGAGTGATCAGAACTGAACATTGTACTCCAAATGAAGTCCAACCACACTTTTATACCGCTGACTCGATTATAAGACTCGATTATCCCATCCTCGGGCTTTGATGATATATTTCCTTCAATGCTGTGAGCTTTTGTGCAATCTTAGGTTGATGACCCGTCAAAAATTCTTATCTGGATGATCAAATTGATTTATATCTTGTCTTAGTAACCATCGATTGCACTATAATAGATTACTGCACCTCTCTGATTCTGGCTTCCTCTCCATCACTGATATCCTTCTTTCAGATATTGGTTATCATATCTTCATGGTCATGGCCCGAAGTGTGGACTTTTTTGTCATATACTTTGTGCAACTCTTTGCATCTTTCATCTTTGACCTGTTACTGAGATACATTCTTGGATATGCTGGGACACATCATCAGTGATGTAACCTGGGGTCATCGTGTGTTTCGGGTCTTTCAGCAACAGACAGCCTCACCCAGGTGACCCAGCCAGGGTTGATCGGGCCCCGGCTTGTCACCTGTATTTAGTATACCCATGTAATATTCCTTTCCAACATTTGGTGTCAAATTTGGTTAAACCATGCTTCATGAGGCACCTTTGGACATCTTTCTGATGGGCACAATATAAATGCAAGGCATTGTTTATTAAAAATTCTTACCTGAGAGAGCAAAATGAAGGTTATTTTTAGAGTGGAAAATAATTTATGAAAAATTGGAAGGATCCTGGTTCATTCAAAATACTTAGATTGGCTTAATGTATATTGTGATTACATGGTGAGAAAGTGTGCAGTCTGGAGCTTCTTATGATGATGCTCATCTTGTCACTTCAAATCAAAAATCATTCACAGTCTGATGTAAGTGAGAGATCTATTTCTCTTGTGCAGTTCTCTTGTGATTTCATGGTTTACAGATGAGTTATGACCAAGGTGTCTCAGTGGCAGACATGAAATGGAAAGATGCAGTGCTAGATTTTTCTATACACCAGTTACTTTGGAATGCTTGTCATTTCAAATACACTAAGTAGATAATTTAGGCTGATAACATTTTTTTTTGTAAATTGGCCACAGAGGATTTCTGAACGATAACTTTGGCAGTTAACTAATAGATTTCACACATTGCTGTAAAGCATAAATGGTCGCTAAATAAACATAAATAAAATGAACATTGAAGTATAATTTTGATCTTTAGTATTGGTGAGCTACATCTTATTAAGAGAGCTATGATACCTGGGAGCTGCCAAATGTAACCATGTTGTGCTTTAGTATTCCATCAGATCCCAAGTGTACTGCTCTGATTTTTTAAAAATATATTGGAATATTAAGAAAACCTGTGCTTCTGCAAATTGAGAATTTAGATTTAATTTAGATTAATGTTTGAACTTTTGTGTTATACTTGGGTTGGAATAAAAGCTGGTCATCTCATTTTGTGCTATAAAGTCATAGGTTTAAATTAATTCAACTTTAATTGTCATTCAACCATGTGTGAATACTCATGAATACAGTCAAACGAGACAGCGTTACTGTGGGGTCAAGCTGCCAAACACATATTACCAACAGTCACAGACAAGAACACATTCATGGAATAAAAGAGTCCTGGTGCCACCCCCCCCCCCCCCACCAGTCCTCGCACATACAAGTCAAAACAACAAACCCATATAGAATATCAGTAAAATACGACACAAAATATGCATATGTGTAGTCCAGAACAACCAGCCCACTGAGATCATCTGTCAATCTACCCAATGCCTGCTAGGCAACAGTGCAGCTTTGAGGCCCAGCCCTCGCATGCACAGGCACATAAAGAATATTAGTAAAAACACAACCAGACATATATATGTGTATGCAGTCGAGACCCTTCAGTCGATCACAAATGCACTACACCGCCCCCGGTAGAATACAATGGCTTGGATGCCTCTCCCCTAGCCAACAACTCCATGGCTTGAGGCCCTAGTCCATTGAGTGCCACCAAAACAAAATCAGGTGACTGTGACAGAGCTTGTCTTCTGCCGAGTGAAAACCTAGGAGGGCAGCGTTGCCTCTGCTCTGGATGCCACACCACACTGACCCTGGTGAAGCGCAATGATTTGTCTTCTCTCTGCGGTGGCTGCAAACAGACAACGCCATGGCGTCAGGCCTAGACCACAGTACAATTGAGGCTAGGGAGTTCCCCATTTCCCTATATCACTTTCCCTATCTGTTGATTGATTGAGTTACTTCTGAGTGCAGGAAAAGTATTAGTTTTTGTCTGCAATCTTATGTAGCAAAGGAAAGGTCAAAGACCTTGGATCAACACAGTCTAAATGTTAATATGAAAATGTCTTTTTGTTTAATATGAGCAGGTTATCATTTCTTATGATGGCAGACCAATGTTCATAGAAAATGCTTAGTGATTATGAAAGTACTCAAGATGTAATTCCACACTCACTCAGATTGCATGTCATGAGACCATAAGGTATAAGATCACAATTAGGCCTTTTGGCCTAGCGAGTCTGCTCCGCCATTCCATTGCAGCTGATTTATCATTCCTTTCAAACCCTTTCTCCTGCCTTCTCCCCATATCCTTTGATGCCCTGACTAATCTCTTGCAGTCTCCCTGCTTTCTCAGCACAACCTGCTTTTCCACCTGTCTCTGCACTGTCTGCTAACTTGGCCACAAAGCTATCAATACCACCATCCTAATTATTAATATATCACTTGAAAATAGGTGGTCCCAACTCAGACCCCTGTGGAACACCACTAGGCACTGGCAGCCAACGAAATAAGGCCCCCTTTATTCCGCTCTTTGTCTCCTGTCGTCAACCAATCTTCTATCCATGCTAGTGTCTTTACTGTAAAACCATGATCTTTTATCTTATTAAAAAACCTTATGTGTGGTACCTTGTCAAAGGTCTTCTGAAAATCCAGATAAACTACATCCACTGACTCTACTTTGTCTATCCCACTTGTTATTTCCTCACAGAATTCCAACTGATTTGTGAGGAAAGATTTTTAGTTGCCTTCTGTTGGTTTTGAAATACTTCCCAATCCCCTAACTTCTCTCTAATTTTTGCTGTATTATATGCTCTCTCTTGCTATCTTTGACATCCCTTGTCAGCCACAGTTTCTTCATACTCCCAACAGAATACTTCTTCATCTTCGGGATGTATCTTTCCTGTGCCTTCCAAATTGCTCTCAGAAACGCCAGCCATTGCTGTTCTGCTGTCATCCCTGCCAGTGTTCCCTTCCAATCAACTTTGGCTAGTTCCTTTCTCATGACTGTAAATCCTTTTACTCCTCTGCAATAATGATACATCTGACTTTATTTTCTCTCTCTCAAACTGTGGGGTGAATTCTATCATATTATGATCACTGCATCCTAAGTGTTCCTTTACCTTAAGCTCACTCATCAAGTCTGGTTTATTACATAGCATCCAATCCAGAATAGCTGATCCCCTAGTGCAGCGGTCCCCAACCACCGGGCCATGGATTGGTACCGGGCCGCAAAGCATGCTCTACCGGGCCGCGAGGAAACAATATGATTTGGCGATATGAGTCAGCTGCACCTTTCCTCATTCCCTGTCACGCTCACTGTTGAGCTTGAACGCACGCGAGGTTATTACCTGCGCGTCATCCATGTCAGCGCGGGAAGGGGATCAACTCCTCGAGCTTGCAAATGACGGTGGGCTGAAAAGTATGTTTGACATAACATCTCTGCTGGCATTCCGGATCAAAGTCAAGGCTGACTATCTTGAGATAGCCACGAAAGCACTGAAAACGTTGCTTCCATTTCCAACATATCTCTGCAATGAATGCAATGAAAACTAAATTCGGAATAGACTGGACATAAGGAACCTCCTTCGAGTATCGCTGTCTACCATCACCCCTCGGTGGGACCGTCTTGTTGCAGGAAAACAAGCCCAGGGCTCCCACTGATTCAGCGATATTGATGTGTTGCAATGTTCATACGGGGAAAATATGTGCTGTGTGTTTAATATCCAAACGTTACTTAAAATATTATGATGCTATTGACTCATATAACCATATAACAATTACAGCACGGAAACAGGCAATCACGGCCCTTCTAGTTCGTGCCAAACGTTACACTCACCTAGTCCCACCGACCTGCACTCAGCCCATAACCCTCCATTTCTTTCCTATCCATATAAATATCCAATTTTTCTTTAAATGATAATATCGAACCTGCCTCTACCACTTCTACTAGAAGTTTGTTCAACACTTACTTCAAACTCCCCTGTCCTCCCCTGATAATTGACTTATCGCTATATTCATGTGAGAAAAATATGCGCTGTGTGTTTAATATTAAATTCGTTAGATAAACCCTTTGAGAAACAAAATTGAGTGTATTAGTCACTTATCACCTATATTGCGGTCGTGATTAACACCCCACCCTGAACAGAATCGCCAAAAACAATTTGCAGAAAAGAAATCGGCACGAACACGCATGCACAAGTCACGCATGCGCACTGGTGCCCGCGCAAGGCTTCATGGTCATTGTAATCTTTCTTGGGGTAACCCCAACGTTTTGACTGCTACTCTTGTCCGTTGGCAACCCTACCCCCTGGTCGGCCGGTCCACAAGAATATTGTCAATATGAAACCGGTCCGCAGTGCAAAAAAGATTGGGGACCCCTGCCCTAGTGGATTGCACCACAAGCTGCTCTAAAAAGCCGTCATGCAGTCATTCTACAAAGTCCCTCTCTAGGGACCTAAGTTTCTTATCTCTTCCCACAAGATTGCTACATCTTCTGATCCTATATTATCACGTTCTAAAGATTTGATTTCATTTTTTACCAACAGAGTCACTCCACCCTCTCTGCCTACCTGCTGTCCTTTTGATACAATGTGTATCCTGGTATGTTAAGCTTCCAACTATAATCTTCCTTCAGTGTGACTCAGTGATGTCCACAACTTCATATCTGCCAATCTCTAACTGTACTACAAGATCATTTACCTTATTGCATGCATTCAAATATACCACTTTCAGTCCTGTATTTGTCATCCTTTTTGATTTTGACCCCATGCTACTCTTCAACTCAACTACTGAATGTAGTTTTGCCGTGTCATCTGCCTGTCCTTCCTGACAGTCTCACGACACACTACATCTGATTGTAGACTACACCTACTACTCCATTTCTCATCCTCCTGCAAGATTAGTTTATACTCTCCCCAGTAGCTCCAGCAAACCTGCCTGCAAAGATATTCTAGGAAGAGGTACAGTTGACATTTCAGGCCGAGACCCTTCGTCAGGACTAACTGAAGGAAGAGTTAGTAAGAGATTTGAAAGTGGGAGGGGGAGGGGGAGATCCAAAATGATAGGAGAAGACAGGAGGGGGAGGGATGGAGCCAAGAGCTGGATAGGTGATTGGCAAAGGGGATATGAGAGGATCATGGGACAGGAGGCCCAGGGAGAAAGACAGGGGGGGTGGAACCCAGAGGATGGGCAAGGGGTATAGTCAGAGGGACAGAGGGAGAAAAAGGAGAGTGAGAGAAAGAATGTGTGTATATAAATAAATAACGGAAGGGGTACGAGGGGGAGGTGGGGCACGAGGGGGAGGTGGGGCATTAGCGGAAGTTAGAGAAGTCAATGTTCATGCCATCAGGCTGGAGGCTACCCAGAAGGAATATAAGGTGTTGTTCCTCCAACTTGAGTGTGGCTTCATCTTTACAGTAGAAGAGGCCTTGGATAGACATGTCAGAATGGGAATGGGATGAGGAATTAAAATGTGTGGCCACTGGGAGATCCTGCTTTCTCTGGCGGACAGAGCGTAGGTGTTCAGCACTGTAATTCTCTAACTTCCGCTAATGCCTCACCTCCCCCTCGTACCCCATCTGTTATTTATTTATATACACACATTCTTTCTCTCACTCTCCTTTTTCTCCCTCTGTCCCTCTGACTATACCCCTTGCCCATCCTCTGGGTTCCCCCCCCCCCCCGTCTTTCTCCCTGGGCCTCCTGTCCCATGATCCTCTCATATCCCCTTTGCCAATCACCTGTCCAGCTCTTGGCTCCATTCCTCCTGTCTTCTCCTATCATTTTGGATCTCCCCCTCCCCCTCCCACTTTCAAATCTCTTACTAACTCTTCCTTCACTTAGTCCTGACAAAGGGTCTCGGCCTGAAACGTCAACTGTACCTCTTCCTAGAGATGCTGCCTGGCCTGCTGCATTCACCAGTAACTTTGATGTGTGTTGCTTGAATTTCCAGCACCTGCAGAATTCCTGTTGTCTGCAAAAGATATTCGTCTCCCTCTGGTTCAGGTATAACCTGTTCTTTTTGTACAGGTCATTACTTCCCAAGCAGAGATCCCAATGATCCAGAGATCTGAAATGCTGCCTTCTGCACCAATTCCTCAGCCATGCAAATCATCCTATTCTTACTCTCACAGGCGCGCGACACAGGCATCAATCTAGAGATTGCTACCCTGGAGGTCCTGCTTTTCAGATTTCTACCTAACACCTGATATTATCTCTTCAGGACCTCCTCTTTAATCCTACCTATGTCTTGGTGCCAATATGTACCACAACTTCTGGGTACTCACCCTGAGACTTCCCTGACCCTGACAGCTGGGAGGCACTATTCCATCCAAATATCTGTTTTTCACATCCACAAAATCCCCTGTCGGCTCCACTAACTATGGAATCCTTAAACGCTACTGCAATCCTCTTCTCCCCCTTTACTTCTGAGCGACAGAGCCAGACTCAGTGACAGAGACCTGGTCTTTTCTCTGGTAGGTTGCCCCACCCCAACTTCCCAAAGCAGTACTGTATGCTTATTATTGAGGGGACTGGCAATAGGGGTACTCCGCACTGCCTGCCTCTTCACTTTCCATCTCTTGGCAGTCGCCCTACTACCTGTCTCCTGCAACATAGGGGTGATTACTTCCTTTTAGCTCCTAACTATCACCTTCTCCTTCTCTCATATGACAAAATGCATTCAGCTGCAGCTGCAGTTCCTCAACATGGTCTGTAAGGAACTGCAGCTCGAAGTTCTTTGTGCAGATGTAATTATCGGGGAGAGTGGAGGTCTCCCAGAGTTCCCACATCTCACATGAAGAGCATACCACTCAGTCTGGACCCATTCTCACTGCACTATTCTCAATGTACTGTTCTCACCTAAGCTTGTCCTCCTCCAAGCCTGACCATTCTAACACATTCCACTCCCAACAATGACCGCTCCTAAAATGGCTGCTCCGCATACATCTCACTTCTTTTTATTGGCCTTTTCCGAGTGCCCAAGAGATCATGATTGCAGCTCATCAAAGGCCCCAAAAGGCCCTGAGCTCTTTTTTTACCTCATGTCATGCCACCTCAGCTAGACAAACGACTGCTAGCAATGATTGCAACCTGCCAAGTAGTCCCAAAACCCCTGAGCTCTTTTTAAACCTCAAGCCGTTTCAGCCGAACAAGTGACTGTTTGCGCTGCTGAAAATGAGCATGTCAGATTATAATGTATTCTGTCCTGATTCTCTTGTGTTTTCTTGGTCTGTGCAGACTTGGTGATCTTATCTTTGTATTTTGCTCAGTTTATTTGTTCCCACAGATGAATGGAGGCAATTCCATGAGTTTATTTTGAACAGTAAAATTACACTGACAATTGTGTATCTTGACTGCTTCATTAGTGCTTCAAAAGCTGATTGCCATCATCAAGAGAAATTATTAGACAGGGAATATATTCCATTTCTTTATAACTGCCATCACCACCATGTTATCTCTCAGTTAAAAAGCAGTACACCATGCTGTTAAAATACTTCATTTCCAGTAAATATACATATCTGAATTTGGGGGCTCAAGTTAACAAAAAAAGAATAGTTGTGATGGAGTGTAATAGCTTTTTCAGCCTTCAGTGAAACATAATTCTTGGTTAAGTCTTAAGAGCAGATCTGCTGTTGGGGATTTAGCAAAATTACAATTTAAAATCAGTTGCAGAAGTTTATTTCATCTGTGAACAGACCATATTCCTCCTTGACTGCACTACGTTTTTGTGTTTCCTTGTGGCACAGCGTTTTTTTTTCAACTAAACCTGGCCTGCCACTTGATTTTTCTGCCTTCAGACCCTCTTTCACATTAATACCTTTTCTTGAATAGGCTGCATCCAAAATAAGTTACATGTTTTTTGGATTTAGTTGAATTCTTGCCCCAGTTTTATCTGAAGAAATTGACAAGGATTGGAATTTAAATGTGAATATATTATTTTTTTGTTTTTATCTGTAAATGTTCTTTCATTTGATGTGCAAAATTATTATGTGTTTTTGATCTGTTTCGCAGAAACAGAAGCAAATTGCGATTGCTGAAATGGGATTCCCAATCATTGTAGATTCCCAAGTTTTTCAATTAATGTTCTGCACTTAAGATGAGTAAAACAGTGTCATTTAATTATAAATGTCATGGAGTTCCTCATTTGCTCCATGCTTCAGATTTTGGTGCAATTTATGGTGCTTTCTTGCAGCAAATATCAGAGATTTCAAGCCAAACATAATTTCTGGTTAGAAAATCTTTTAAACAGTTTTTCTGCATCTCTGCCACATTCGAACCCTGAAATAGTATCCACATCCAGAACACTTAGTCTTTCTTTGAGCACGTCTCTCTCTCTCTTTTGTCTCTGTCTCCAATTTTCCAGGTCCCTTTATCTTAATCTGTCTTTTGAACTGTGTCTGCTCCTTTTCCCAGTTTCTGACCTACTTATAGATTATGTAGTCTGTTTCAGCACCCTTTCCTTTTCTATCCTTGCCCCCTCCCCGGCTCTCTATCCCCCTAGTTTGCTTGTTCTCCCTCACTCACCCTACTGATTCACTCTTCCTCCCTCTGTCCCTCCCTCCCTCTGTCTCTCTGTCCCTCTCTGTTCTTTCCTTTCTTTCTCCTCCTGTCTGTGACACTCTCTTGATCTCTCTCTCATTCTCTATTTGTCTCTGTCTCTCTGCCTCCCTCTCTGCGCTTCACTCACGTTCACTCTGTTTCCCTCTCGCCTCTCCCTCTCCCCCTCCCCCTCTGCCCCCTCTCCCTCACCCCCCTTTCACCCCCCTCGCCCCCTTTTCACCGCCCTCCCTCTGGCCCCCCGCCTCTCCCCCCTCTCTCTTCTCCCCCCTTGCTCTTCTCCCTCTCTCTCTTCCTCTCGCCCCCTCCCTCTCTCCTTCTCTCCTTTTTCTCTCTTCCTCCTCCACCTATCCCCCCTCCTCTGCAATAAAATTTCAAATTTCACAACCTTGAAAAGTATCATGTCAAAGGTGTAAAATAAAGTGAAGCAATAAAATATAGCAATGTTTTATTATTTTATGCAGTAGGTGAGTTGGCAGATGGACAGTATTTCTACTGCTACGTCTCAAAAGACAATTTGCACAACTGCAGTGTTTTATTTTTTCCTTTGCAGCTTTTTGACTCTGTACTTGCTTTGTTCCACAGAAGAAGCTGCAGGATGTTTCTACCAAGTTCAGATTGTTCCAGAAACCAGCCAATTTTGAGCAGCACCTGTTGGAATGCAAAAGGCTTCTGGATGAGGTGAAATCTGAACTACACATGTTGGAGATGAGCAGTGTGGAACCGGAATATGTCCAGAACCAACTTGACCATTGTATGGTAGGGATGCCTGTTTTCATTTATTTCCCGAGTCCATTGAATGCCAAAATTGACAATAGATTTCTAGCTGTTGGTCAAGAAAATTCTGATGTAATCACAGCTATTGGCCAGTTCTGAGGTGATTAAACAAGTAACAAATGCTGTTTTTTTTTACTTTTAGTGAAGAAGAAGCTGGAATAATTAATAATAAACTGGTATAAAGAAAATGAATTGACAAACTGCTAATTTGGCATGCAACTGAGGAATCTTTTGGAACACCCTGAGGCAATTACATTTGCCGAACTAGTCCCAACTTAATGTATCAAAATCTCTACATCATAGCTAACCTTTTAAATTAAGGTTTCTTGATGTTTATGAATGTAGTAATGGAAATTTCAATGGAATCAGATGTATCCTAATTTTTGAACCATCTTGGTTTGTGATAGTTGAAAAGTGACTGGAATTTTCATCATCAAGTTCACTGAAGCAAATACAAGAATAAATTGACAGAATACATGAAAAGTTGTTGCCTGACAATATCTAATTAAATAGCCTCTGGATGTAATGAAACAGAAAGAAATAGATCGGCTTATTAAAGATGAGGATAGATAGACTGGTGGATTGGAATGGCATTGTGGGAAAGCAGCTGTGGTAGAGCCACGGTTTCCGTCTCACTGCTCCAGCACCTCCATTCAATGGAGTTATATAGCACTGCAACACAGACACAGGCCCTTTTGCCCATCTAGTCCATACCAGACTGTTATTCTGCCTCATCCAGTCAACCTGCACTTGGACCATAGCCCTCCAAAGCCCTCCCATCCATGTACTTATCCAAATTTCCTTGAACTGTTGAAATCAAACCCACGTCCTCCACCTCTGCTGGCAGCTCACTCCACGCTCACATCACCCTATGAATGAAGAAGCTCCACCTCAGATTAGTCTTAAATACTTCAACTTTCACCTTAGCCTATGACCTCTAGTTCTCATCTCACTCAACCTCAGTGGAAAAAAGGCTGCTTGCAATTAACCTGTCTTTACCCTTCATAATTTTGTATTCCTCCATCTAATCTCCCCTTCTACTTCTATGCTTCAGAAAATAAAGCCATAATCTATCCCTCTATTTCCCTATAACTCAAGTCCCCACATTCTGGCAACATCCTTGTAAATTTTCTCTGTACTCTTTCAATCTTAATGATATATTTCATGTAGGTAGGTGACCAGAACTACACAGAGTTCTCCAAATTTGACCTCAATGAAAGTCTTACACATTTTCAACATAACTGAAAGCTCTCATTTTGGCCTTATCTACCCGTGTTGTTGCTCTCAGTGAATTATGGATCTGTATTCCCAGATTTCCAGTCCTAATTTTCATTGTTGCATATGTGCCGTTTCTGCAGTCTCCTCTGCATAGCACGGTTTTATATCGGTATTCTGTTTTTCTCCCACATTCCCAAGATGTGCAGGTTGGGTAATTGACTGTGACAAATTACTCCTAGTATAGATGAGTGACAGTGCAATTGGGACAGAACTGATGAGCATATGAGAGGCAACAGGTCACAGGAGAATAAATTGGGAAAGAGACTGATGGAAATGACGTAAGAACAGCATAGATATGATAGGCTGAACTGTCTGTTTCTAAGGCATATAAAAACATAAGATCATAAGGTTCTCTTCAGTGGGAGCTATTGACTTCCAGCCTTTCTCAATTATATTTTACCAATGCAAGAGTTAATGTGAATGTAACAATTGGGATTCAAATATATGAACAAAGTATTTCTGTCCATTTTCACCCTTGGTACTTCAACTAAATTAAAACTTCCCTCAACTAAAACCTGGTTAAATTATATTTAATTTTACAAAAGGAAATGGATAAATCTTCCAAGCCCGTATATTCAAAATACCCTCAGCAATAAAAAATAAGTTGGTTTTACAGCACAGGATTTGCCAGAATTTAATTATGGAGCAGTCTGCTGTGTGTGTGACAATGCCTGAATATGTTCTTTTCAATTTTTAGAAATTATATAAGAGTCTGAGTGAAGTGAAATCTGATGTGGAAACAGTGATTAAAACTGGACGTCAAATTGTACAGAAACAGCAAACAGAGAATCCCAAAGAACTAGATGAGAGAGTAACTGCCTTGAAACTACAGTACAATGACCTCGGAGCTCAGGTCAGCAATGTTATGCTTTATTCTACTCTGCAATTGATAATGTAAATTTGATTGACAGTTCTGCCACTTCTGGGCCATATTGTTCTGTTCATATTCTAAAGAAATAAGTAAACTTGTTTCTCCACTTGAAGGCTTTGTATTATTTCACTTATATATCTTGTGCTTTTTTACTGGTTAGAACGTATAGGTGGGACCAGTTCATAATTTTTTGTGTGGGTGAGTCTAGTTCACATTCCTTTTTTCAACTTGTATCTGTTGCAGTTGAAACAATTTTTTTTTGTTCATGGATGACATCAGGGTGGCCGCAATGATTGCACAAAAATGTTCACCCATGGAAGACCATGGATTCTACCTCAATAAAATATTTTACACCATAGCAGTTTATAAGGCCGCTTCCGCAGTATTTGAGGAATCATCCATGTATTGTGGGAGTGGTATATCTTATCGACCAATCTGGGTTGGAATGCCAGCTCTCTTACCTTGCCAGGACAGTGGGAAAGTGGATGTACTTTTAAGGCTAACTCGCAGCTTTCAAGGTCTTCTGTTTATTAACAAAATTATAGTCTTCATAATGATCTATGAGGGGTTTTAAATTCTTGGCCAAGCCCATGCATTTGCAAATAGACCGAACACTTTCACGAAGTTAGACTTCGCAGAATTAATTTAATATCCATAAGTTATATTTAAACTGTGTAATGAATTGAATTAAAGAATTATATTTTGAGTTTGGCATCACTGGTGAGTTACCCTTGTCAGCATGATAACTCACGACAGTGATATAGAATAGAATATTTCAGACATGTCAGGGCTTTTTCAGCACGGATATAAAGCTCCCCCTACACTGTAGCAGCCTCTACAGAGCATTTCCAGCTGCACCACTGGCACTTATTCATGTCACTCTTCAGAAATCCAGGCAAGTTCAATGGCTTTCAGAAATAGTTTCATATTGTGGATCCATGGTCACCAACAGCAAGAATGAAACCAGACAAATACTTGTCATTTACAACCACAATGAAGACATTTGAATCTCACATGTCAACTCATCATAAATTCTGGCTCAAGATGAAAAGCCTTTGCAGGATTCACTCCCCAACAGTGTAACGAAACAAAAGATCATAAAAGAAAAATAATCAAATCACCATAAGAAACAGCTGGCATTGATGTACCTGAGATCTTATTTACACATAAATTCCAACATTTTATATCCTTCATGATACAAAGTGTCCAACTCAGGAAAAATATACATTCTCTGGATCAAGAGGATATATTAGTCGTAATATGCTAAAAGTGTGGGTTATGCTTTGAGAAATTCTTTTGTTTGTGTCAAACAGATACAACCTAGCCAGTCTCCATAGTATTTGGACCCAGAGCCTAATTTTGTGGTTTTCTTCAGTTGGTAATGGACTAGATACTCTGTGACACTAAAATATCTGTTGTTCCGGTTCCATTCTTGAATATCTCAGGTTGATTTCCATTGGGAACAAGCCAACAGCACAAGACCAATCAAACTACAACAGGACTGCTTCAAGATAACTCAAATAGTAAATGGAAATTTAGTTGTGTTCACATAGTTGCAAAAATCAAAACCTATGATATGGCTTTAGTAGTGAGACAAGAGAGATGTTGTCTGAGTATCACACAGTGAGAACTTGCTCTTCAGAGCTGGTGCAGTCCATTTTAATAAGCTTCTGTATATCAAATAATGTGATCATGGTTGGGTTGGATGGGGGTGGTTGAAAAACACACCCAGCTGGAAAATACTGTTGTCAGTTGACTCAGTTTACTCTTGAAGTTGTCACAGAAAAAGCATAAAAATCCTAAACACATTGAATACATTTTAAAATTTAACATTTTTAATATTAATTTAATATATGATGTACAGGTATCTTGCCAGGACTGTGCAGTAACAAGTAAGAAATTGAACACACAATATTTGTTTTTATTGGAACAGAAAAAGTTGAGGGGGTCTTCATTAAGGTGTACAAATGAGGGGGCTAGAAAGAGTAAATATGAGGCCTGATTACTCTTGGCAGAAGGATCAACCATCAGTGGTAATTTATCTCATTGGCAGGAAGATAAGAAGATCATTTTTTTCAAAGGAGGTAGTGTTCTAAAACCCACTCCCTGGAACGGGTGATAGAGGCAGAAATGCTTTTTTGAAAGAAGATACTTGTGTAGTTGACGAGCTGTGAGCTGCAGGACTGTGGACATGGGGCTCTGAACTGGGATTGTCTCAGGCTGATCTTCTTCAAATGATACGGAGGAGGGTGGGCAAATGGCCTTGTGTTCTACTCTGATTTTTTAATAACAACTTAATGGAGTGATGAAGACATTGTAAAGGTGGTTAAAAATACTTTAATATTTGGATATGCTTAAACAATGTGAAATGACAAGTTCACTAACATACTTTAGTCCCTTGTAACTGTAGACCTCCAATGGAAATCAACAGGGAAACAATACCTCTGCCACCCACAAACTGGGGCTGATGTTGCCCTCTTCCTGAGATGAAGTAAAAATGGTTCAATATCCCTTCTCCAGTATCAGATCACATTCTAAACAATATGGACATACCTTTGACTGCAACTTTGGGGGCTTTGCAGTTGCGTACACAGAAACCTTCCATCAGCTGCACAAGTTAGTTCCAATGTTTCCCTGTGAAAAAATGGCTCATGAAAGAGAAGTATTTGGATAACGTGTAATGCTGGTGCAGGGGCTCAACAAGCACAGAAGGTCACAGGTCTATGCATTGCATTTGTATCAGGCTTGACGACAAAGCATATTGTCAGTAAGTACAATATACAATGGGAGGATTGCTTGAACCAGCACTGAAAAAGATGAAGGAAAATTCATTGTGTGTTCTGTACAAGATAAACTTATTGGAACCATTAAAATAGCATTTGTACAGGAATTCAGCTAATCTTTGGTGTATACAAAATGACAGTGGCCAGTGAAGCGTTGTCGCAGACGGAGTGTTTGAAATTTGGCAGCCTGTTTGTGCACTGCACACATCAGCATGATTTTCTCCAACACAGCAACTGTGTTACTGATTGAGGGATATCTGTTGGCAAGATGGACAAAGGCACTCCTTTTCATTTCTTAAATGATACCAAGAAACTGTGTTCACCAGAGGGAATAGCCTGAATCTTGATATTTCATTTGAATGGCAGCCCCTCCTAGAGTACATCTTTCTTTCAGTTGTAAAGTTGAAATGAGTTTTGAATGTCCCTCAAACATGAGGAAATCTGCAGATGCTGGAATTTCAAGCAACACACGTAAAAGTTGCTGGTGAACGCAGCAGGCCAGGCAGCATCTCTAGGAAGAGGTACAGTCGACATTTCGGGCTGAGACCCTTCGTCAGGACTAACTGAAAGAAGAGCTAGTAAGACTGGTAAGGACTAGTTAGTCCTGATGAAGGGTCTCGGCCCGAAACACCGACTGTACCTCTTCCTAGAGATGCTGCCTGGCCTGCCGTGTTCACCAGCAACTTTTTTGTATGTCCCTCGTCCAAATTGCAAAGCAATGAAATTAACAATTCAGCTCCAGGTAACACTAACCTATGAAGATGCTTAATCAGTGTAAATTATTTCTACAAATTAAACGTATCCTCCAGGAACCCCTGTGCACCCAGAATAAGTTGAGAAACAAAATTTAGAGTAATTACATCATTAAGCCATTAATAGACTCAGTCAATCACAAATAAAAATAAAGTTAATCCCAGCATGGAAATGATTAGGCTAATGTTGATTTCGCAGCTGCAGATATTAGTCAGGTAAAACAGCTGGAAACCAGTTTTCAGTTCAGTTTTGGTTATTCTGTTCTTGTCTGCGTGGATGCCACAAGCAAATCGGAATTTTTGTTATTTGTTAAGGATGTTGTCAGAAGCATGAAATTCTTTTTGCTGTGAACTCTCACCACCCCTGGCTGATTGCTGACCATTCATAACTATCTAAGTAATTTTTTTTTGCATGTTGTTGGCTGTGGTGTGTTCTTGTCACAAGTACTTCAAATCAACTGGAGGTGTCATGAACTGTAATAATCCATTCTAGATCACCAGAGTCTGACATGAAGGCTGTCATGGCATGTTTGATATGTCATAGTCGATTTCAATTTGTTGACTTTTATATTTGGTCTCCTTGGAACAGTAGGCCAACTTGTGTGGTGGAACATGTTTAAGGGTGAAATTTTATTGCAAGGTTGTAGGTTTGACTTCAGCCAGAGATGATGGAATGAGTTTTGTCCTATTGGATGTAGGAGCAAATTTTTAAGTTATTGGCCCAATTTCAGCTGTGGAATTCAAATTTGGTCATGGAACTGCTTATAGTTTTAGGTTAACAGTATACTGTACCATCCACTGAAAGATCTTCAGAATGAATGGTGCACAGCTAGGAAATTCCTCTTACTGATCTAAGAGTTCATATTGAAACATGAAGGGAATTTGTTGTGTCCAGTCTTGGCTAGACTATGGCCTGATGGAGAATGTAGTCTGATGAATGCACACAGACATTTAGATATTATGTTGATCAAGTAATCTGGAAGTTGAAGTCGTGTTTTTTTTAAAGGAGTAATCAAGTAGCAAGCATAGGCATCATCACAGACCTGCCCTGATATTGCTAAGGATTATATGGTACATCCTCGGCCTCAAACCCAGTTTCCCACATATTCTCAATTTCTAAATTTACCAAAGATATACGTTGATAATATATTTGTGTAATGAATTCTAAATAAATTTTGTATTTAAATGAGGCCCTCGGTTTGTCCGGGTCAACCATGAATGTTGTGTCCTAGCTTCTACACAATACACAAGCCAGGGCAATATGATATGGAGAGCAAGCTGTTGCCCATGTAGCAGTGCCCCCCCACCTCCAAGCAGCTGACGAATCCAAAGGGGTGGCAGAAATTAATGTATTTTGGCACCAGCTCGCAGGAGTTGCCAGTCAGTGTTGAACTCACCATAGGTTTGCCTTCGGGACTCCAGCTCCACATTTTTCCCCCTTAGGGTTTACTCCTGAAACCTTCCCCACGAGTGAGTATAGCCGCAAGGCAGTGGAGGTTTGAGATCAGTTAACCTTCTCCTTGTATTTAAAGAAACTGCTCAAAGAGTGCTTGAATGCTGATATGTGATTTTTCTCTGTGAATACTTGCACTGATTGGATTATTCGAATGGTGGTACTATTGGAACAGTGGATGGTTTTTGATTAATTTAAGTGGGATTTCATCATCTCAACCTCTTCCTCCCTCTAGCACTACCTCTTAATCTGTCCTCGGTTGCAGAAATGCCTTTTATCTTTGAGTTTATCCTTGCTATCTCACCAATATAGGTTTTTTTTCCTCTTTGAAACCTTTCCTTCCAGTCATTTCCTGTCCCATTCCCTCCCTTCACTATCTTCCTCACATTAACATCACTCTCCCTTTCTGTTCTTCCCACTCATTTCTATTTCCATCCCTCTCACTACTCTTTTATCTCTCTTATCTTGCATACAAACCCATAGCCAATCTACCTGCAGAATGCAAGCTGCAGATGGCAGTATATATCCTCACATGACAACATTGCCATGTTAAATATAGGCTCTGGATTTTTTTTATAAAAGTGCTCTGCCTAGATGCTGGAGAGTAATTGAATATTTTTTGCACTTAAAACATCTGTGATGAATACTTGGTCCCTGAATGTTGTTTGTTGATAAGATGAAGTTACATATTTGTATTTAAGTGAGTGGCTGACACTTGCAGAGCCATGCTGCTCCAGGGTGCTTATGACTTCAGGAGAAGAGGAAAGGAAAATCTGTTAGTGCCGGTCACTTATGATAAAGGGGGAAGTGTTCATTTGACAGGCATTTTGAGATTGATGTAACATCTGTATAAGTACTGAGTAGGACTTGTCTAAATGATAAACAAGCCCCATGTAATAGCATGGTGACATTTGTTTCCAGTATAAATGTCACACGGGTAAATTCACCATCTGCCAGCTGCTCTTTAATATGTCATTGTCAAATTAAAACCACTGCAAATCCAAAACTCACCTGACTAGGCCTAAACCTGAATACTATATCAGAATATCTACCTGATCCAGCTCAAGCCTGGCATAGAGTCAAGTCCCGTTAAGCTTAACCTTACCCATTGTGATTGAGCCTGAATCTTTTGTTTAAAGATCGCGCTGCCTTTCAGCAAAGATATCAATATCCTCTGTTGATTTAAGAAAAGCAAAATTCATCCCACTGATGCCTCTTAGTTTGCTTCACCAACAACCAGTAATGGTTGCCTCTTGCGAATATTTTGCATCTTCACTAAGGTGCAATGTAGGTGGCAGGAATATAGAGAAAGAGACTGATCTTGAGAATGCCTCTGGACAGCTTATTGTCACAAGGCAGCTCTGATCATCTGGCATCTGGAAATGTGTTAAAGCATCCTGGTGTGACTTGCTATTGCTGTGATGCTTTGTCATGGGAAGGCTATGCCTGCCTGTTCCACTGCCCTACAATTGTGAAGCTACAAAGCATATTTATTTCAACAATGTCCATTCTTCTGTAGTCTGGATCTGTCAAACCACTGTTCAGTGAGCTTCTTGATCTAATGGCTGCTTTGGATCATGAATAACAACACCATGTAACCTAGATGCAAAGGCCTGGGGTTTATTTGTGGAGTGCTAGAAATCCATTCTTCCCTGAGTCCGTCTCTCAGTGGAGGAAGAAGAACTGCCTTTGATCCTTGCTGCTCTCACTTACGGTGTGGTGCATTCAGTTGAAATCTTCATTGGGGGTTGGGGGCGAAAGAGTTGCTGGAAAGTTGAGGCTGAGGTAAATTCCTAAGGTACAGCTAATTTCAAAGCTCGCATGTAAGTATATTAATCCTTAATCAGCCTTTTCAAATGAAAGCTGGTGAACTTGAGCGCTAAGAAAAATATAGATGAATTTTAAATTGAATTAGACCCCTTTCCTGTCCTGTCACTAACTCCCTTAAAGAATAATTGAGGTATAGTTGAATTGTTCTTCATTTAAAAGGGTCTGGGAGATCACAGACAAATATACTTCAAGAATTCCCTTTGGGAATCCCATGCATTTCTTCTGTGTTTTCTGTTAAGGTCTCCTTGAGCAAAGTTAGAAACCAGTTTCAATGACTTTACACTAATTTCATTGCCATGCGTATGATATGATGCATCTTTGGTTCATTGTTATCAATGATCTCGTTGGACTTGATTGCACATGAAGCATGTATCACAGGTACCCACTTGACTAAATTAGCAAGCACTTATTTCTCCCCTTCCAGCCACTGCCACAGAATTTGACCTGAAAACATTTTAATGACTGCATTTTAATGTACATGGGCATCAGTAAGGTTTTACATCGTATTTTCTGCACAAAACTATCAAGAAATATTTAAGTAAAATGGTCTCCAACTTATGGCAGGGGTCGTTCCTTCAAAGTACAGTGTTTCACTCATTTGACTTAATTCTAGTGCAGTTTTAATAACTTAATCAATATCAGTTTGAAGGAACTATGCCAACAATATTCAAAGAAGATGGGGTGTGAAAATTACTGTTGTATTTCCAATAGATTTTAATATCAACTTCATTATCTAGCTTGATGGATTTAATATGAGCGGTAGATGGGAGGTGGTCCTTCTCTTTCCCAGAATATGAATAATTTTCTGCTCAGTACTTCACATTGTCTCCTGTTATCCATGTAGAAACTAATAAGCAATAGTAAAGCATCATGTTTAATATTTGTTCCCTCTTATTTGCAAGGGAAGTGTTATTTTCATGATAACGTGTTAATTAGAAGATATATAGTTAGCCTGATGAAATCATTATAATGGGAAGGAAATAATAGCCAAGGGATTATATGGGATAGATTTTATAATTATATGATGGATTACGGAACTTTATCGAGGACATGGTGTATCAGCAGTGAGCTTCCAGCTGGTCCTTTCTGTGCATGAAGTCCATACATGTGGAGGAGGCAGGTCATTCTCAGTCAGAGCAATTACTATTCAATGTATGTTCTGAAATAATGCACAAAAGTATACCATGTGCAGAAGCAAATAGTTAATGGGGCGGGGCATTTAAAGTGAGGCAGTGTTGAGTTATGTTGCACTTAAAGGTGATAAGTTTAGTTGAGCTGCTTTTGGTAGTTGAGGAGCCCATTTTCTGATTTTTGCTCCTCTCATCTTGTGCTAAGCCCTTGCCAATCCCACAAAAGTTTTTCTGACTTCCACCTTTTTCCCACCCTCCCAATCCCCTACCATCTTGACTTCTTGTTTTCCGAATAGATCTTAGTTAATATATCTGGCCTTCAGTCTCCAAGCATCTCTTTGAACCTCTCTGAATGTTCTGTTTGATTCCCTTTCCCTCTGCAGTTCGTCTTCAAATGTCAGCTTAATTAACCACACTAGTTCTCATTATGAATGAAGATAGCATGGTTTAGTTGATTGAATTTGACAATTTTCTCTGTGGATCATCCATTAAAGCAGCAATGTTTAAATACAATCTTTCTCTTACCCCTTCCCCCCACCACCCCAACATTACTCAGGTAACTGAAGGAAAGCAAGAATTGGAGAAGTCTCTGAAATTTTCTCGGAAGCTGAGGAAAGAAGTGAATGCTTTGACAGAGTGGCTGGCGGCAACAGATGCAGAGTTGACAAGGAGATCAGCGGTTGAAGGCATGCCTACTAATTTAGACACTGAGGTTGCCTGGAGTAAGGTAAGCTGATTTAATTAATTTCAATAAATGTCTTTGAAAAAGTTCTGTCTTTTTACCTTTGCAGCTGAAATTATGTTTTAACAGATACTGTTGGCATTTAATTGAGTGGTTCTTCAAGTGCTTACTTGGGATTGCATAGTTTTTTCATTAGCTGTAAAGCTGAGACATATTTAAAGCATATGAGTAGAGTGTTTCAGGACATCAGCTGCAGTTTGAATGCACGAAACAAAAACATTTTAGTAATTGCTTTCTGCAACGCTCCACTTGGGGAATGTGGATTGTAGGAATAGTCCACTAATTTTTCAGTGATGATTTTACCCAAATTCATATCCACTGAGTTCATAATTATGGAACTTCACTTTGGACAACTGCTATTGTCCCTTTTAACCTGGACTGTTTTGGGATTCAGAAATATTAGCTAATTTTCAAACAGTTAAATATATAGTGTCAAATGCAAAGAAGGAAAGGCATACCAAATGCTTTTCAGTCAGCAAAGTAGTTACTGTTGTTGTATGGAAAATGGAGTGATCAGTCGGGGTTCATCGAGTTCCCTGCAGTGGTGGCAGTGCACAAATCTGGAGTGGCAAGCAATACCAAAACACGTCAATTGGATGGTTTGGGGAAGAATTTTTTTTGAATCTATGTTGGTTTAGAAGTAGCAGAGTATTATACATTTTTGTATTCTTTGTACTTTATACTTCCACCAGAGCCAATGATCTATGCAGTAGTTGTTTGTAAGCCAAATATCAAAAAGAAAATCTACACATCTAAACTTGGTACATTGTTGTACAATGTGATGGAGGAAGGTGAAATGCAAGCAACTTTTGTTCTTTCAATAATTTATTTTTATGGAACACAGTGTCGAATTGGACAGCACAGAAAGAGTCAAATTTAGAGGGGTCTTTTTGTTTGGTGATGAGCTTCGTGCTGGAGTACCAAGCAGAAAAGCTTCACACTGATCTGTATCTGGAGAGTTGTTTTTACATTGTTCTTTCAATGATTAAAGTTAAAAATTAATAATAAAACTAATATTTATTTCTCCAAGTAAAATAAATTCATTTTGCAGTAGTGGCTGCTGCTCATCTGATTTAATAGAACCTCTGGTACTTTTGGATTATGTTATTCCAAGCAGACACTTCAAAGCTGATTCATTGCTCACCCTCTCACTATGTACTTGTCAGTAGCAAAATCTGCAGTAACGACTCTATTTAAAACAGAGCAATGTTTAAATTTGAAATTTTTTTTTAAAAATCGCAAGATGGGATTTCCTTCCAGTTGAATAGAGATATATTAAAGTTAAGAACTTCCTGCTGAAGTTTTGATTTAGTCGCAGTGGAACTTGGAAGCTGTGCCATCTGAAGTATTTCTCCTTTAGTATGCTAGGGTTCATAGTAAGGAAGGAAGGTGAATGTTGACATATTTCCACGATTCAACTGTTAGCATCCCAGCCTCAGAAAATGATATGATGGTGGCTTCAGATATCATTCTGGCCAAGTTGTGAATGAGCACACCAGTTATCATCTGGAACCCTGCAGAGCAGATAACAATTACAATCAACCTACGAGGGGTGATTGATAAGTTCATGGCCTAAGGAAGACGGAGTCAATTTTAGAAAACCTAGTACATTTATTTTTCCTCTATTTACACACTTAGTCCAGCTGCTGTGGAGTATACAGATCCCTTCTTTGTAGAAGTCGGCATCTGAGTGACTGATAAGTTCGTGGCCTAAGGTAGAAAGAGATGAGTTATTGACTTCAGACTTCCTGCTTTTTCACTCAAAGAGTTGAACTGCACGTGCATGTAACGAGAGCTGTATAACTCATCTCCTTCTACCTTAAGCCACGAACTTATCAATCACCACTGCTGTGGACCACCTGGAGGTCCAAGATGCTCTCGTTATATGCACGTACAGTTCAACTCTTTGAGTGATAATGCAGAAAGTTTGAAGTTAATAACTCATCTCCTTCCACCTTAGGCCACAAACTTATCAATCACCCTGCGTGGACCACTTCTACAAAGAAGGGATCCGTATGCTCCACGACCGCTAGACTAAGTGTGTACATGTAGAAGGGGATTATGTTGAAAAATAAATGTGCTAGGTTTTCTAAAATTGATGCCTTCTAACTTAGGCCACAAACTTATCAATCACCCCTCGTAGAAATATGAACTTAATGTGGGGATTGAGTAAAGAAGGGAGATGGAAATCTTGATTTTTGGTTCCAGAATGTGCAATGTTTTATGTAAGCTAATGTTATATATTTAATATTTTATCCATTAAGAATAATTGGAGCAGAACAATATGTTTTAAATAAATATCATGCTGAAAAGTTGATAGAAACATGTACACTAACATATGGCAGAGGAAGTTGTGCCTGGATTGTAGTTATGAGCGATAGAGGACTGAGCAATTACTGTAATTTACCAGTTTTAATGTTAAAAGTTGGAAGTTATCTTTCCTGTTTTTTTACTGAACACCTTGAGAGTTTCACATTGTGCTTTTTGCCTGCTTCCTTTGGATGGCTATTGCGTATCCAAAAGCAGTGTGATATCTATATACTCAGAAACTAATTCCGAATGGGAATAGTGTATAGAGAAGAATGTAGTGCTCATTTTTGCCTCCACTGAAGGTAATCTCTCTGCCCAGTAATGCTACAATGCAGGCACTCAGTGTCTTCTGCCATACTTTATATGGCAAGATGGATGCGTTTCTGTGCCTTGAAAATGAGTTATCACCTTGAAATGCTCTCAAGTCATAGAATTATGGAAATAGGCTCTTCATGCTACTGATCATGAACACCCATTTACTCTACTATCTTAAAAACCTTTTTTTAATCTCACTACTTTGTCATAGCCACTCCCCAGATTCTACCACTCACCTGCACTCTTTGCTGTGACCATTTTGCCTACCCAACCGCATCATTAGAGGAAATCCATTGTTACAAGGAGAACGTGCAAAGCTTCAGGCAGACAGCATACAAGATTTAGAGGCAGCAGTTCTTTTAGCTGCACTACTTACTCTATCTCATTATCAAAGAACACAGTTGCTTGTAGCACAGAAATTACCAGGTATATTTCAGCAAATTTGAAAGCTTTTTTGTTATCCAGTAGGTTATGGTCACTCATCTGTGACACCGCAGACTTGAAAGCTGTCTACTGTTTCACAGGCTTATATTTTGGCACTTATTTTAGAAGCTGGTGAATGATGGCTGATGATTTCTAGTTCATGACAAAGTGGACCTTCATAGTTTTCATGCCACAATTAAGTGTAACCCACTCACAGTGGCTCGGAACAACTATGGCTCGTTAGCCATCTCTGGGTAACAGCCAAGTGAATCAGCAATGCATGGGTAATGGTGAGATGGCTGTCTCCAATGAGCAACACACATCTAGGGTCAGTATGATTCAGGTTCAACCAATATTACATTCTTGGACTGGTGGAAGGATAGCAGTGAATGGTGGAAGGATTGTTATTGAAATACCCCAGTAAATCTGCACAGGTCTGAAAACAACAGAACTACGAATTCAAAGCCAGTTAGTAGCTGTGAAATCAGTGTTGTAAATAAAAGAATAAAAAGACATAAAATTGCAGAAGTAATCTAGAGAGGGTTTTTACTGAGAGCAGAGGGCGGAAACTAAAATGTGAATCATATGGATGTTGTGCCTCCAATTCACTTGGCTGACACAAGAATAATTTTTCTCAGCACCTTTCTTAAAAAGCAGAAGATTTTTGTTTTGCTTCCTCTGTTTGCAAATTTGGATCTTCCTGTCAGTTAGGCTTGTAAAATAAATAGCTTGGAAGAGGGGATGGTTGAAGATGTTATTCCAAATAGAAATTTGTTATTTTAGGAGAGAGAGAAAATGTAATTAGTTTGGAGAGAATGCGTGGTGTGTTCTTTGAGTTCTCTCTCTCTCCATTCCCACTGACAACTAAAACCCTTTACTGCATCATAATTACTGCTTAAGCACATTGGGGTTGAGTTCATTTGTTGTCAAAGGACAATATCCTCATGATAAAAAGAAATTTATGCTGATGAAGTGTATTCAATTACTCTTAAACAAAATCTTTATGTCTTGCTGTTGCATTTGACTTGACAGAGCAAAATTGATCTTCTTTGGTCAAGATAATCCCGTTTGAGTGTATTTATTTATTGTTTTTGAGGGTGATCAGAGTTTGCTGAGAAAGTCCATTTAAACTCCTTTAGAGAAGGTGATGAGGTGCTGCGGCTTTCACACATGTGGCCCTGAAGATGAGGGTGCTCCCACTGTAAAAGGTTGTAAATCTATTCAGTTCCATCTTGGGCACTAGCCTACAAAGTACCCAGGACATCTTCAGGGAGCGGTGTCTCAGAAAGGCAGTTTCCATTATTAAGGACCTCCAGCACCCAGGGCATGCCTTTTTCTCACTGTTCCCATAAGGCAGGAGGTACAGATGCTTGAAGGCATACAGTCAGCGACTCAGGAACAGCTTCTTCCCCTCTGCCATCTGATTCCTAAACGGACGTTGAACCCTTGGACACTACCTCACTTTTTTTTAAATATATAGTATTACTGGTTTTTTTTGTACCTTTTAAAATCTATTCAATATACATATACTGTAATTGATTGATTTATTATTATTTTTATTTTTTTCTTTCTTCTATATGATGTATTGCTAAGTAAACAAGTTTCATGTCACATGCCGGTGATAATAAACCTGATTCTGGTTCTGATTTTGTTCAGTGGCAATGAAGGGTCAATGATATACTTCTATTCAAAGGATGGTAGACATCTGGGAGGGATAAATGCAGCTGCTTTTGCCTTGCTTGATGATTGACATTGTGGGTTTGAGAGATGTTGTCTGTGTCCAGGTGAGTATTTGCATTGTCTTTTGTAAATGATGCATACTGCAGCCACTCTTCAGCGGTAAGAGAAGAAAGGAATATCCAGTATGCTTGAGGGAGTGAGATTCAAAGAGGCTGTTTGCTTCTGGATGGTTTCAAACTTCTTAAGTAGCTTTGGGAGCTGCACTCAATTAGGGAGGCGAAGCATATTCACTCACACTTCTGACTTTGTGCTTTCTAAATGATGGAAGGGGATTGAGATGTAAAGAAGTGAGTCAATTCCTATTGAATACCCAATTTATAGCATCTACACAGCTAATTCATGTAAGATTCTGGTCAATAATGATGGTGGCATAGTGACTTTCTCAGTGATAGTAATGTGATAGAGCAATTGAGTTAGTGATCAGACGATTCCACATTACAGACGGTAAGTGTTTGTCACTGGGTGGCGCAAGTGTCAGAAGTCAATTATCAGCTTGTGCTGAATGAAATCCAGTTTGCCAGATACTATGTGCTTTGAGTTAAGAAACTGCAAGGGTAAAAGGAAACTGATGGTAGTTAGATACAGGCCCCCCAACAGTAGCTGGGATGTGAACCACAGATTACAACAGGAAAGAGAAAAGTGAGTCAAAGGGACAATGTTATGATAGTCATGGGAGATTTCAACATTCAAATATATTGGGAAAATCAGGTTGGTAGTGTAACTGAAGAGACTGAGTTTGTTGAATCCCTACAAGCTGGCTTTTTAGAGCAGTTTGTCGTTGGGCCTACTGAGAGATCAGCTATTATGTGTTATGTAATGAACCGGAGGTGATAAGGGAGCTTAAGGCAGTGATCATAATATGATTGAGTTCAACTTGAAATTTGATAGGGAGAAAATAAAGTCTGTTGTAGCAGTATTTGAGTACAGTGGTATGAGAAAGGAGTTGGCCAAAGTAAATCGGAAGGCGATGCTGGCAGGGATGACCCCAAAGCAGCAATGGTGTGAGTTTCTGGGAAAAATGAGGAAGGTGCAGGATAGATGTATTCCAAAAACAAGGAAATACTCAAAAGGCAAAACAGTACAACCGCAGCTGACAAGGGAACTCAAAGCTAATGTAAAAGTCAAAGAGAGAAGGCATACGGCAAAGCAAAAATTAGTGGGAGGACGGAGGACTGGGAAGCTTTTAAAACCCTACAGAGAGCAACTAAAAGAATGATTAGGAGGGAAAGATGAAATATGAAAGCAAACTAGCAAGCAATATCAAAAAGGATAGTAAAAGCTCTTTTTCAAGTATGTAAAAAATAAAAGAGAGATGAGAGTGGATATAGGACTGCTAGAAAATGAGGCCAGAGAAATAACAGCCGGGGACAAGGAGATGGCAGATGAACTAAATGAGTATTTTGCATCAGTCTTCACTGTGGAAGACATTAGCAGTGTGCCAGATGTTAAAGGGTGTGAGGGAAGAGAAGTAAGTGCAGTTACCATTACAAGGGAGAAGGTGCTCAAAAAGCTGAAAGACCTATGGGTACATAAATCACCCAGACCAGATGAACTGCACCCTAAGGTTCTGAAAGAGGTAGCAGTAGAGATTGTGGAGGCATTAATAATGATCTTTAGAAACTCATTCGGCTCTGACATGATGCCAGAGGACTGGAAAATTACAAGTGTCACTTCATTCTTTAAGAAAGGAGGAAGGCAGCAGAAAGGAAATTATAGACCAGTTAGCCTGACCTCTGGTTGAGAAGATGTTGGAGTCAATTGTTAAGGATAAAGTTTGGAGTACATGGTGACACAGGACATTTAGGACAAAGTCAGCGTGGTTTCCTTAAGGGAAACTGTTGCCTGACAAACTTTTTGGAATTCTTTGAGAAGATTATAAGTAGGATAGATAAAAGCAATGCAGTGGATGTTGTATATTTGAACTTTCAGAAGGCCTTTGACAAAGTGCCACACATGAGGCTGCTTACCAAGTTAGAGCCCATGGTATTACAGGAAAGTTACTGGCATGGTTAGAGCATTGGCTGATTGGTAGGAAGCAGCGAGTGGGAATAAAAAGATCCTTTTCTGTTTGGCTGCCAGTGACTAGTGGTGTTCAGCAGGGGTTTGTGTTGGGACCACTTTTTCTTATGCTGTATATCAATGGTTCAGATGATGGAATAGATGGCTTTGTTGCCAAGTTTACAGATGGTACAAAGATTGGTGGAGAGGCAGGTAGTGTTGAGGAAATAGGTAAGCTGTAGAAGGACTTAGACAGATTAGGAGAATGGCAAATTAAATACAATGTTGGAAAATGCATGGTCATGTGCTTTGATTGCAGAAATAAATGTGCAGACTATTTTCTAAACAGGAGGAAAAATCCAAAAAATCTGAGATGCAAAGGGTCTTGGGAGTCCTTGTGCAGAACACCCTAAAGGTTAACTTGCAGGTAATGTCAGTGGTGAGGAAGGCAAATGCAATGTTAGCATTCATTTCAAGAGGTCTAAAATATAAGAGCCTCACCTTGAGTATTGGGCTCCTCATCTAAGAAAAGATGTGCTGGCATTGGAGAGGGTTCACAGGAGGTTCACAAAGATGATTCCAGGAGTGAAAGGGTCATCATACGAGGAACGTTTGATAGCTCTGGGTCTGAACTCACTGGAATTTAGAAGGATGAGGGGTAATCACATTGAAACCTTTTGAATGTTGAAAGACCTAGACAGAGTAGATGTGGAAAAGATGTTTCTCACGGTGGGGTAGTCTAGGACAAGAGGACATAACCTCAGGATAGAGGGACACCCACTTAAGACAAGAGATGCAGAGAAATTTCTTTAGCCAGAGTGAATTTGTGGAATTTATTACCACAGGCAGCTGTGGAGGCCAGGTTGTTGGATGTATTTAAGGCAGAGCGCAATAGGTTCTTGATTGGTCACAGCATCAAAGGTTACGGCGAGAAGGCCAGGGAGTGAGATTGAGGAGTGGAGAAAAAGGATCAGCCATGATTGAAAGGCGTAAAAGACTCGATGGGCCAAATGGCCTAATTCTGCTCCTATGTCTTGGGCTGTTTCATTTGCTGAGTTCTGAATAGAATCATCACAACTCAGCAGGTATGGAATGACTGATAACTCTGCCTGTTTAGTCATCAGCGAGCATCTCCAGGAAGGTCATTGATGAATCAGCTGAAGGTGGTTAGGCTGAGGACACACAGCCTGATGAAAGCCTGCAAATGATGATGACCTGGGGCTGAAATTGTTGACCTCTAACAACTGCTACTCTCTTGCTTCTTCTGCGGATTGCTTTCTCATATGAACAATAGACATAGTCAATCATTTCTCCTTGATGCCACAATCAGTAAAGTGTTGCCCTCGTGTTAAGTGTAGTCACTTCTACATTATCTATGAAGTTCATCTCTTTGATCAACATTTGGACCAGGTTCTGATCAGGTCAGGTGTGGCTTGGTCCAAATAAAATCCAAACTGTGTACTAATGAAAAGTTGGCAACAACTTTGCATCACAATGCTTACAGGAGGGAGTAGATGAACTTAGAAGTGATGCACCAATTTGCTCCTCTCTTGGTGAACAGAGCATGCCTGAAAGGTTCTCTATAATGCCGAGCAGATAACATTCTTTTTTACATCATTAAAATAGCTGAGCCAGATGCAAAACTTATTCTGGAGGGCAAGTCTCTATTACCAGACTCAGGGTGATAGTGCCATAGTACACTATTGCTGTAGCAGAGATTTCAGTGTTTTACTGATACAGTATTGCCATTCTTTAACTAGATGTTTCAATTGCCACCTTTTCCATGGTGTCTTTTGCATTCATTTGAGATTGTCAAAGTAGCTTCATTCAAGAATGAAGTAACCAATGTGTTCTCCAAAGGCAGAACAAAAGAGTTCTGTAGTTATAAATAGGAACTCTTTGGTACATGAGGTTTGGAACTTTCTGATGGGTCAGGGATTATTATGATACAGAGGAAGAACATGCTGAGATGTTGACAAGGTGGCATTATAACTTTCAAAGAGACAATAAAATCTTAAGTGAGTTCTGCTTTTGCTCTGGCAGAAGAATAATATTGCCATTCTCATTAATGGTGAAGCATCAAAAGATGGCTACTTGCCATATATTTTGACAGTTGCCTGGCCAGTTGGTTCAAGTTTTAATTAAATTTTAATGCAACTGTAATATAAAAGAAAACTGTTATATAAATTGGCAGTATAAAGTACTAATAATCTCATTACTATGCAAATATTCCACATTGTGGCTGAAAGAATAATCCACTGAGATATTCCAGGGCAATAAATTTTCGTTTTGAATGCCAACCATCTCCGAAGAATAGAGGGGATCTGAAATTTTCAAAGGAGGTTGGCTCATTGATATTTGTTACTCTGTCTCCAGGTAACTGCAGATGGTCTGATGGACATTTGAGTGAATCTTGTTGTCAGTACAAGCAGGGACTGTGCAGGCAATCAGACATTGTGTGGTCTTTGTGATGGAACATATGAAAGAAAATCATTGCAACAGGATAAAAACTTCAGCAATAAGAAAATGTGCATGAGTTAATAATTTCAATGCACATCAAATGAAACAGGTTGAGCTTTCTGGAATACATGAGAAAGTTCTGAGCGGGATAATATAAGTGATATGCAAAACTTCATGCTCTAATTCCACTCAATTATCAGTTCCCAATCTCTCAGGAATGGGTTTTGCACATGTTTGAATTAACTATTTTAATGCCTTGGGATATGGTGAGACCTTATCTTGGATCTGGCCATTGTCTCACTCTCGTGCAGCACAAATATTATTTGCCAAATGATGGTCAGTGCCACGCTATTACTGCTTGGAGCATTCAGATTTCAGGATTCAATTCTAGCACCGTCTGCAAGGAGTTTGTATATTTTCCCCGTGACCACGTGGGTTTGCTTCAGATGCTTTGGTTTCTTCCCACAGCCCAAATACATACCAGTTAGCAGGTTAATGGTCATTGCAAATTGTCCTGTGATTAGGCTGGGGTTAAAAAGTGGTTTGCTGGGTGGTGGAGCTCGTTGGGCCTTAAGTGCCTGTTTCATGCTCTATTTTTAAATAAATAAAATATATAAACCAAAAACTGAATGTTGTTTGGAATTGCCTAATCACCAGCAAACAGCTTTGGTAGAAGGAAGTTCAGTGATGAAATTATTGAAGATGTTGGGCTTTGGGCACTGCAGAAACTTGATGCACTGTAAATGAGCTGAATTGATTTGCCTTCAACAAGTGCAATCATCTATCTTTGTGCTTTGATTAAATTTAAGTAACAAGTGGTGTACAGCAGGAATTGGTGCTGAAATGTTTGTTGTTTATGATATATGTAATTACATGGAATGAGAACATAGCTGGCCTGATCAGTAAGTCTGTAAATGACATACAAACTGGTGAAGTGGCGGATGGCAAAGCAGATTCAAGGTTGATACAACATTGTGGGGGTGAAAGGTTCAAAGGTCCAATGTAATGCCAGAGAAATTTATACAATATACATCCAGAAACGCTTTTCCTTCACCAACATCCACAAAAACAGAGAAGTGCCCCAAAGAATGAACGACAGATAAACATAAGAACCCCAAAGTCCCCCCCAGCTCCCCTTCCTCCCACGTGTAAGTGGCAACGAACAACAATCCCCCCTCCTTCCACCAGCAAAAAAAAAGCAAGCATCAGTACCACCACTGAGCACCCAGCGTGAGCAAAGCAATAGCAAAGATGCAGACTTGCAGTTACCCCCAAAGGCTTCACGTTTCATCCGGCATTCAACATACCGCAGATTCTCTCTCTCCAAGGGAAAAGGAGGTGTTTCTGTTTTTTCTGCCAATTCTGAACTGTTCTATGTTCTGAGGCTGTCTGGGGATACAGCATGACAAATGTCAGATGGAAAGTTAAGCAGCACAATGGCAGATAAGTTTTAATCCAGACAATTGTGAGTTTACTTTTTTTGGGAAGTGAAATTCTGTTAGGATATTTAGAATACATGGCAAGGATCTTAGGAGCATTACTGTACAAAGACACCTTGGGGTACAAGTGCATAGCTCCCTGAAACTAGTGACACATGGGGATAGAGTAGTAAGGTGTCCAGTGGTGACACTCATTTGGGCAAACTTGATGCCAGTCTCTGCAATGTTCCTGAACATTGCACGCAGGTTTTCTGGCAAGGCTTCCCAAAATATCAAGACTTCCTTTTGTGCACCCTTAGCCACCCCCTGAAGCCTGCTTCATTGAAGTCTTCTAAAAAGTTTCTTGGCAGCAAAATGTGTTTGCAATGTCACCTTCCAGCAAGGTGCTGCATTCTTGCTGGAGCTTAGCTTCATGCCCAGCATGAGTTGAGTCTCACTGTGTTGCAATATTCTCAATTATGGTCCAGTGTCATCACCTGAGCTGGAGAGTTATAGGTATTCAACTAAGTGATTGTCCAGTCATCAAAATAATCTTCTTGCTTCTACACCTAGCCAAGTTGCAGTTTTAAGTTATTTCCTTTGGAGAAGGGGCAGTGGTCCTGTAAATTGTAGCTTGTAAATCAAAGGAATGCAGGGTGAGGCAGATGTACAATATGAGAGCAGGAATATAGAATGAGGATTCAGTCATTTATTACTTAACCTTCAAGAAAGAAATTGAAGGGTCTCAGTCCATTTGCTATCATGGTTAAAAAGCTATCCCCGTTGTGGTAACTGTGAAATATTGCTTGCAGGAATTGTCAGGGTGTGAGGGTAAGGTGAAGCATTTGCTTGTTTGCTTTTGATGCACAATTTTTTTTGTTTAGATTAATGAGTGTATGTGATTAACTGAGTAGTGCTCGCGGCAACTTTTGTTGGAAAAGGTTTTTGTAAAGATTTTCACTGACCATAATTGTGTGAGTAAGTTCACTGAACTTCTTGCCTCATTGGAGTTGGACGCTGGCATTCAGCTTTGTGACTATCTACTTCTGTTACTGTAGATCTGTTTGGAAGGCTTCCTGGCTCAGGTAGACATCAGATATTTCATCACTCTGCACCTTTCCACCAAGAACATTGTGCAGCTTTGAATTCTGGGAACACACTGTTTCTCAAATTGGGCTGTCACCAAATATTTCTAAAAAAATATTATTTTGCATGAATACAGGAGCCTGCTGCAGCCTTGATGCACCCCTTTAAGTCAAACTCAAGTAGTGTAGACTCCTTCTGGTAGCTTGTACATTGGCCAGTAATAATGCATCTCATCATCCAACAGTGAGAGCTAGACTGCTCCACTCTTACAGCAACCTTGCTGCTTTGAAGTCTATAGGGTCTGAACCTGAGGGGGCCAATCTCCTTGTGGGCAAGTTTACTAGAGTTGTTGGGGAGGGTTTAAACTAATTTGTCAGGGGCATGGGAACCAGAGTGAGAGGGCTGTTTGTTTACAAGCAGAGGCAGTGTGTAGTGAGACTGTCAGGAAGGACAGGCAGATGACAGGGCAACATTGATGTCAGTGGAATGAGATTAAGTGTAAAAGGAGGACAAGATTGAAAAGGGTGTTGGATGCAAGATTGAAGGTTTTATATTTGAATACGCGCAGTATACAAAATAAGTAGGTATTTTGTACTGCAGTTAGAGATTGGCAAGTATGACGTTGTAGACGTCACTGAGTCATGGCTAAAAGAAGATTATATTGGGAGCCTAACATCCAAGGATACACATTGTATCAAAAGGACAGGCAGGTAGGCAGAGAGGATTGTGTGACTCTGCTAGTTAAAAATAAAATAAAATCCTTCGAAAGAGGTGGCATAGGGTCAGAAGGTGTAGAATCCTTGTGGGTAGATTAAGAAACTGAAAGGATAAAAAGGCCCTGATGGGAGTTAAATACAGGATATGGGCTACAAATTACAATGGGAATTAGAGAAGGTTTGTTAAAGAGCAATGTTACAGTAGTCTTTGGGGTTTTTGATATTCAGGTAGATTGGGAAAATCAGGTTGGTGCTGAAGCCCAAGATAGAGAATTTATTGAATGCCTACAATACAAGATGGCTTTTTAGAGCAGGTTGTGGTTGAGCACACTGGGGGATCAGCTATTCTGTTTTGGTGTTGTATAATGAACCAGTTTTGATTAGGGAGCTTAAGGTAAAGGAACCCACTGGAGGCAGAGATCATAGTTTGATAAAATTCATTCTGCAATTTGAGTGGGGGAAACTAAGGTCAGGGGTATCAATATTACAGAAGAGTAAGGAAAATTACAGAGGCAAGAGAGAGGAACTGGCCAAAGTTGATTGGCAAGGGACATTAGCAGGAATGACAGCAGGTCAGCAATGGCTGGAGTTTATGGAAGCATTTCCGAAGGTGCAGGATAGACACATCCCAAAGAAGTAGTATTCTAATAGCAGGATGACACAATTGTGTTTGACGAGGGAAGTCAAAGCCTGCATAAAGCAAAAGAGAGGGCATAAGGTAGAGTAAAAATTAGTGGGAAGTTACAAGAACTTTTAAAAACCCACAGAAGGCCACTGAAAAACCACAAGGGACAAAAAGATGAAATATGAAGTTAAGCTAGCCAACCATATCAAAGAGGATACCAAAAGTTGTTTTTTTTTCAGATATATGAAGAGTAAGACAGGCAAGAGTAAATATTGGACCACTGGAAAATGATGCTGGAGAGATATTAATGTGGGACAAGGAAATAGCGGATGAACTGAATTAGCAATTTGCATCAGTGTTCACTGTGGAAGACACAAGCAGTATGGTGGAAGTTCAAGGGTATCAGGGAGCAGAGATGAGTGTAGTTGCTATTACTAAGAAGAAGATGCTTGGGAAACTGAAAAGTCTGAAGCTAGGTAAGTCACCTGGACTAGATGGACTGCACCCCAAGATTCTGAATGAAGTACCTGAAGAGATTCTGAAGGCATTGGAAATAATCTTTCCAGACAACTGGAAAATTATAAATGTCAATCCAACCAGGGAGAAAGGCAGATGAAAGGAAATTATAGTCTGACTTCAGTGGTTGGGAAAATATTGGAGTCAGTTGTTAAGGATGTGGTTTCGGGGTACTTGGAGGCACGTGATAAAATAGGCTATAGTCAATAAAGTTTCCTAAAGGGAAAATCTTGCCTGCCAAATTTGTTAAAATTCTTTGAGAAAATAACAAGCAGGATAGACAAAGGAGAATTGGTGGAAGTTGTGTACTTGGATTTTCAGAAAGCCTTTGACAAGGTGCCACGTGTGAGGCTGCTTAACAAGTTGTGAGCCCATGGTATTTCAGGAAAGATACCAGCATGGATAGAGCAGAGGCTGATTGGTGGGAGGCAAAGCATGGGAGTAAAGGGAACCTTTTCTGATTGGCTGCTCGTGACCAGTAGTGTTCCACAGGGGTCTGTGTTGGGACCGCATCTTTTTACATTACTTGTTGGTGATTTGGATGAAGGAATTGATAGCTTTGTGACCAAGTTTGCCAATGATACGAAGATAGTTGGAGGCACAGGTAGTTTTGAGGAAGCAGGGAGGTTGCAGAAGCGTATGAGCATCCCTAGTATCCAAGACATCTTTAAGGAGTGGTGCCTTAGGAAGGTAGCATCCATCCATTAAGGACTTCCACTACCCAAGACATGCCGTCTTCTTATTGTTACCATCAGGAAGGAGGTACGGAAGCTTGAAGGCAAACATTCAGCAATTCAGGAACAGCTTCTTCCCCTCTGCTACTTGATTTCCACTACCTCATGACCTTTTTATTTTTTTTTTGCACTGCTTACTCTACCCTGACAATTTAAAAGACATATATATACTTAATGCAGTTACAGTTTTTTCTCTATATTTATTTATCATCTGTTTCATTGCTGCCATAACATTAACAAATTTCACGTCATATGCCACTGATAATAAATATGATTCTGACTTGGGGACAGATGAGGAGAATGGGCAAAGAAGTAAGAAATGGAATAATGGAATACAGTGTCGGGAAGTGTATGGTCATGCGTTTTGGTGGAAGGAATAAAATAATAGACTATTTTCTAAAGGGGAAGAAAATTCAAAAATCAGATGTGCAGAGAGACTTGGGAGTCCTCGTGCAGGATTCCCTCAGGGTTGATTTGCAGGTTGGGTAGGTGGTGAGGAAGACAAATATATTGTTAGCATTCATTTTGAGAGGACCAGAATCTAAAACAAGGATGTAATACTGAGGCTTTTATAAGGCTATGGTGAGGCCTCACCTGGAGTACTGTGAGAAGTTTGGGCCCCTTATTTATGAGAGGACCTGCTGACATTGGAGAGGATTCAGAGGAGGTTCATGAGAGTTATTCCGGGAATGAAAGGTTTATCGTATGAGGAATGATTGATGGCTCTGGGACTTCACTTGCTGGAATTTAGAAGAATGTAGGGGATCTCAGTGAAACCTATCAAATGTTGAAAGTGTGAGATAGAGTGGATGTGGAAAGGATGTTTTCTATGGTGGGCAAGTCTGGACAAGAGGCCACGCTTTAGAATGGAGGGCTGTCCATTTTAGAACTGTGATGAGGAGGAATTTCTTTAGCTAGAGGGTGGTGAATCTGTGAAACTCATTGCCATAGGTTGCTGTGGATTCCAGGTCACTAGGTGTATTTAAGCTGGGGGTTGATAGATTTTTAATTAGTCAGGGTGGGAAAGATTTTGGGGTGCAGGCAGAAGAATGACATTGAGAGGGAAATGTATTTGCTATGATGAAATGGCAGAGCAGACTCGATGGGTCAATGACCTAATTCTGCTCCTTTGTCTTTATAGTCTGATTAACGTTTCAATTTTTATATTTGTATAAATTTTGAAGTATTTCCCTTTCAGGGTTATTGAAAGATGTTTAATGTATCTTCATTTTGCTAGATATCTAGAGTCAATATCCTTGAATGATAAATCATAAAAAACAAGATTCTTATAAAATATCCAGTAAAACATGAAGGTATTACTAAATAATGTATAAAATGAACAACCCCACAAACTGGGTTGGGGTATTTGACCACATGATCAGCTGAACAGAGAGGTATTAAATGAGGAAAGATCTGTAGAAAGTTTGAAGAATGGAATTCCTGCCAGAGCAAGAATTTGGAAAAGCATGGACATGTGGCGTATTGTGGGATTACAGAAAATGAGAGATCTGGGTAATGATAAGGTTGTAGCCAAGAATGAGAATTTTGAAATCAAGTCCCAGCATAAATTGATACCTTTGTGGCTCAGCAACAGTGGGTGAAAATCTAGTAATGTTTGGAGCAATTTAGCACTCTGATATCAGAACATTAGGTGATCTCACATTTATACTGCTTGGAATAAAGGAGATAGAATGGCATGGATTGCGCTGCAATATTGCAAAGGCGATTGAGTAACCCTTTTGATTGCCTGGTTGTTTGATTTTGTGGCCACCATAGGACCAATGTAGTGAACAGTCTGATGCAATTACGTACATTCCCTTGGGGGGGGGGGGTGCGGGTGGGGAGAAGAGTTGGATTTCCTGACGTGAGAATGGAATTGAGCAGTCTGTGCACTGTCAACAGAGTCTTCCTGAAGTTTAGATGGAGGAACGTTCTGCTTCATGGCTGCTGATGGTCAAGCAAATCCTAGTGGCGGAGAAGGGATTGAGGGAGAGTGGTACAGTGGAGTTGGGTGATAGCATGAATGATTAAATCTGCCTCTGTTATATGGGGTGATGTTGTTGAGAAACGGTAAATGAGTGAGAAGTGGGTGAGTGTCACAGATAGATACTTAGAGAGCATTGGACGTGGTTCTGTAGTAAGGGGAAGACAAGATAATTCCTTGGTATGCCTCGACAGTTAAGAGGGTGCCAAGCAACTAAGGTCTCATTCAGTTGTATGATTATGGGCAAAAGTTGAGGTTGGACTGGTCAATCATGTCAACAGCTGGAGGAAGTTGAAGGATGAGAAAGGGGGCCTTCAATTTCTGATGTAGCAAGTTACCACTGCCATTGATGAAAAGTATTTTGGTTTGTGGCAGGGTTAGAAGTTTTATGGGAAGAATTTTTGTGAAACATTAATATGACCCTGAGCAGTATCTTATGTGTTCATTAATGTTAGTAAAGATCAGACAGTCTACAAGGGTGCAACTTGTGAAGGATTGGACAGAAACAAATAATTGGTTTATAGAGAGAATTAATGTTGGCAGATTTTCAGAAAAAGGTTCTGTTTCTGAGAAGAAAGTCAGTTGGCATAAATAAACAGCGAGGAAGGAAATTTGGATGCTTCATGGCTCAAGTGAATAGGAGGTATGACTGATGGACAAGGTAAGCTTTGGAAAGCTTGAAAGGAAACTGAGAAATCTGTGATTGATCAAAATTCAAGGCATGGAGCCAGAGGAGAAGCAGAAATTCAGCTTGGTGAGAAAGGGCCAAAATGGTTGAGGCAGATGACTGAAAATGACAGACTTTGTGACAAAAGAACTTGAACTCTTCAAACTTACTATGAGGAAATGTGAAAGTTTTTTTTTTATACAACAAAATGCATGTTAATTCATATGTGGAACAATGTGGCATCTTTTTTCTCAGCCAGAATGGAAGTAATTTTCTTTCATGTCTTATGACTTAAGGTCTGAGTGAATTTGATTCTGATTTTTGTTCACATCTACCACTTTGATCAAAGCTGCGTTTTCCATTGAGTCATACAAGTTTACAGCATGGGATAGAGCTCAATGTATGTGTGCTGGTCAAAAATATAGTTGTGTCACATAATCCCACATTCCAGCTCTCTGTTCTTGGTTCTTCAAAGTCTCATCCCTGTACCATGTAAATCAGTTCAAGGTTTCAGTCATTCCAGTCTCCAATTACTGTTTTCCACAGCATTCTTTCAGAGTTCCAAAGTTAGTCTTTTCTCATAATTATAGATTTCAAACCAACATCCTCACAATCTCCTCCTCTTCCATCACATTCTTCCTGTTGTCTGACATAATGATTTTTGCTATGGATATTCAACGTGTGCTTTAATCTGATAACTTTTTCTTCGAATTGACACTGGGTGGGCAGCAGTGTGTCAAGCTGTGTAGGGCTGCTCCTTCACGTCACCAGAGGCCTGAGTTCAGTCGTTACCATGGGTGCTCTCTGCGAGCTTCTGCAATTTCTCCTTGCCATCGAGTTTCCAACCACATCTTAAGGACGTGCATCAGCAGGTTAATCAGTCACTATGAATTGTCTCCATGGTGTAGATGAGAAGTTGAAACTGCGAGGAGGGTTGGTGATTTCAGCCCAATTTAACTTCTCGCAAATAAATGCTGTCTATCCAAATATAGCCATATGTTGTCTGAAGCCAAAACAATTTATACGCAGTGGCCACTTTATTGGATACACCTGTACACCTCTACAATGTTGTGAGCCAAATCAAAGATGGTGATGATTCTGCATACAGGAGGAAGAGTGAAAATTTGGCTGAGTGGTGTCATAACAACAACCTCTCACTCAATTGTCTGCAAGACCAAGGAACTGACTGTAGACTTTAGAAGAGGGATACCAGAGGTCTGTGAGCCAGTCCTCATCAGAGGATCAGAGATGGAGAGGCAACTTTAAGTTCCAGTGTGTTACTGTTTCAGAGGACCTGTCTTAGACTCAGCACTTAAGTGCAATTGTGAAGAAAGCACGGTAGTGTTTCTGTTTCCCTCAGAACCTACGGAAATTCAGCATGACATCTAAAACTTTGACAGACTTCTATAGATGTGTAGTGGAGAGTATATGGACTGGCTGCATCATAGTCTGGTACGGAACCACCAATGTCTTTGAATGGAAAATCCGACAAAAGGTATTGGATTCAGCCCAGTGCATCACAGGTGAAGCCCTCCCAGTGATTGAGCACGTCTACGTGAAATGCTGTCATTGGAAAGTAGCATGCATCATCAGAGATCCTCAACCACTCAAGACGTCCCCTGTTCTCACTGCTGCCATCAGGTAGAAGGTTCAAGAGCCTCAGGATTCGAACCACCAGGTCCAAGAACAGTTACTAACCCACAACCATCAGGCTCTTGAACAAAGGGGATAACTACACTCACTTGCCCATCCATTGAGATATTTTCACAGCCAATGATCTCACTTTAAGGACTGTTCATCTGGTTATTTCATGTTCTTATTATGTATTGCTATTTATTTACATTTACACAGTTTGTTGATCTTTCATTGATCCTATTATAGTTACTATTCAATAAATTTGTTGATTATGTCCACAGGAAAATGAATCTCAGGGTTGTGTAAGGTGACATGTATGTACTTCGATAATAAAATTTACTTTGAACATTGAACATCTGCTCATTAATCCAAATGTCTAATCAGCCAATCATGCAGCAGCAACTCAGTGCACAAAAGCATCCAGACATAGTCAAGAGATCAGTAAACATCAGAATGGGAAAGAAATGTGATCTAAGTAACTTTGACTGTATAATGATTGTTGGTACCAGAGAAGGTAGTTTGAGTATCTCAGAAACTGCTGATTTTCACAAGCAAAAGTCTCCAGAGTTTACGTAGAATGGTGCAAAAAGCAAAATACATTCAGTGATCAGCAGTTCTGTGGGTGAAAACACCTTTTCAATGAGAAAGGTCAGAGGACAATGACCAGACTGGTTCAAGCTGACAGGAAGGCAGCATTAACTCAAATTACATTGGTGGTGTGCAGAGGGGCATCTCTATACGTGCAACTCAGAACATCGAAGTGGATGGGCTGCAGCAACAGAAGTCCATGGGAATACACTCAGTGGCCTCTCAGGAGGAACCTCATAAAGTGGCCACTGAGTGTATATCCATTCCTTAACATGCTAAATACTCTAATTATTCTACAAAATCTTTCAGAGCAGATCTACCAGCATCTTTGAAACAATGTCAGTTTGAATGTTACTCAAACCACCGTTGATGGCTGTGGTGTGTCATGATTTACTCTGGAGATTAAAGTCAATGGGGATCATGTCCACTGACTAGACTGAAAAAGCAGCACCAAGGAAGATGGCTGTAACTCAAAGAGAAATCACCTCAGCTCTGCATGTTATTGCTGAAGTTCCTCACAACATATACCATGTTCGGGATCAGTCTACAGACGAGGATAGCAGTCCTGGGTATTTGTCAAACAATAGCTCAGCATGGTACTGTGCAAAGAACACGTGGCAGTTGATGTGAAACTCTTCCAACACAAATACAAGATAGGTCCTGACCTACCAAAGGGGGCCTAACAGTGTACACAGACGTGGAGGGGGTAGGAGCCATAGGGGTACTCGGAATTGATTGCACAATACAAAATCTCAAGGTATCAGATCAAATGTTGGCAAGAAAGTCTTTCCAGGGTGATCACCTACCAGGTGGTTGATCAGTGCTCATTCATGTTCTCGGAAGAACTCTCCCATGCATAGTGTATCCTGTACTCCTACTCCATCACCAAGAAAGGCTTGGCAGCAGCACCATCAACCAAATGTCTTAATCAAGAATATCAAGCTTGTGTCAATAGAAAGATGCAATGTGCCGCAGGAAGGTTTCCATTGCTCTTTTGTTTTCGATGAGAAGGAGAACTTTCATATCCAACAATATAAAAGGTGTATTGTGGGGGGAGGTGGAATATAGCTGATTAGGATGTTTCTGATCATCATTACTTTAATGTCCTTTTTAAAAATCTTCATTGGTTCCTTATTCTACATTAACATGATCTTCTTGTTTTATAGGGTACACAGAAAGATATAGAGAAGCGGCGGCTACTGCTGAACAGCATCACAGAGACTGGTGAGAGTCTGAAGGCCATGTTGGGCAAGAGTAACAATGTTGTTGATGATAAACTCAGTCTGTTGAACTGTAACTGGATAGCAGTCACATCACGGGCCGAAGAATGGCTTAATCTTCTGCTGGTGAGTAATTCTGAACATCTCTTTTTGCAGGCAAACATTTGCAGAGTGCTATACATTACCAAATGTTGAAAGGCAAACTCTAGAGTGGACATGGAGAAGATATTTTCAGTATTAGGGGAACCTAGGACCAGAGAGCACAGCCTTAGATTAGAAGGATGTCGCTCTAGAACAAGAGATGAGAATGAATTTCTTTATCAAGAGGATGGTGAATTTGTGGAACACATTGTCACAGATTGCCATGGAGGCCAGGACATTGGACAGACTTAAAGCAGATATGAAAGGTTTTTGATTGGTTAGCATGTCAAAGGTTACAGGGAGAAGGCAAGGGAATGAGATTGAGAGGGAAAATAAAACAGAAATATTTGAATGTTGGAGTTCAAATGGCCTAATTCTGCACCAAAGTCTGAGGTCATGTATGATATAATCTTCACTTAACCTCAGTAAGAAAAAGGAATTGATTGTGGACCAGGAAGGGGAAGTTGGGACAACATACAGCAGTCCTCATCAAGGGGCCAGCAGTGGAAAGAGTGAGCAGTTTCAAGTTCCTGGATGTCAATATGTGTGAAGATCGATCCTGATCCCAACATATGAAGAAGACACACTAGTGGTTATATTTCACGAAGAGTTTGAGGAGATTTAGTATGTCACTGAAGACTGGTAAATTTCCCCATTCTGACTGGCTGCATCCTCATCTGGAATAGAGGTAAAAATGCACAGCATCAGAAAAACCTGCAGAGGATTGTAAACTCAGCCAGCTCCATCAAGAGCACTCGTCTCCCCTCCATCAAGGAGAAGTTGGCATCTATCATTAAGGACCCTCGCTTTCCAGGACATGCCCTTTTCTCATTGCTATCATCAGAGAAGAGCCTGAAGATAGACACTCAAAACTTTAGGAACAGCTTCTTCCTCTCCACTGTCCATGATTTCTGAACTGTCCATGAATACGACCTATTTTGCTTTCTTTTTGCACTACTTATTTCTTTAAGTTGTAACTTATTGTATGTACTGTAAAACAACAAATTTCATGATATGTGTCAATGGCAATAAATCTGGTTCTGATGACCAGAGCATCAGAGGATCCTGCGTAGAATTGGGTGCAGATTCAACAAATTTCAGCCTGAATGGTGAAAGGGAGATAATTGAACAGACAGAAGTTATCCCTTTAAAGTTAAAAAAACATTTGAAAGGAACCTATTGTGTATTTGAAAATGGTTATTTGGATGTTCTCAACAGTATTGCAGCTTTCAGAAAATACTAGAGCTATTTAAGGTTAGCGAATTCTGTAAGTTTCTAGAGTACACGTCATGTGGCAATTTGCCACTTATTGCTTTCATTGAAGTTAGTGGAAATTAAAAAAAAAGATCGGGCGCACTTAGGCTTGTGAGGGAGAGCACCCTGCTGATACAGCAGCTAAAACAATAATGATTCATGTTACTATCCCTGTGGAAATACTTTACAGCAGCTAATGGAGTTTCACTACAGCAGTGCTGCATATAGTGATAATTGCTCAATTGATTGAATAATTACAGCCTATCAATAGACACAGATTATGTGCATGCTGTTTGCAAAGATTCCAAAATTTGCTACAATAAAATTGGAATTAATTTATTGAATCATCCTGATTAAGACTGGAATTCCTCTTTGCAGCTTTTAACATTGTGATGAACAGAACTCCTGAATTAATCAGATATTATCAATTCATTGATTTGAGGTCCAGCTTTAATTAATTAATATAATTCCGTAATTTGCCTAAAAAACTTGGTCAGAGATGAGTTTGGACATCTCTCTAAGCTCTTATTTCACCATTTCTCAAGATGCAAACTGCATTTGGACAATAATTTATATAATTTGGAACTATTATATAACATATACTGTTTCAGTAGTATCTAATTCCATCGAACACAGATTGTTGAGAGGGAAAAGATATACGTTCAATAGCCACTATATTAGGTATTACTTGTACCTAATAAAGTGGCCACTGAGTGTATGGTTATGGTCTTTTGCTGCTGTAGCTCATTCACTTCTTCGCAGTATTCTCTGTAAACTCTAAAGACTGTGCATGATAATTCCAGGAGATAAGCAATTTCTGGGATGCTGAAACCACCCCGTCTGACACCAACAATCATTGCATGGTCAAAGTCACTTAGATCACATTTCTTCCCTATTCTGATGTTTGGTCTGAATAACAACTGAACCTCTTGACCATGTCTGCATGCTTTTATGCATTGAGTTGCTGCCACATGACTGGCTGATTAGTTATTTGGATTAATGGCAAGTGTATAGGTATATCTTATAAAATGGTCACTGACTGTTTATTTGCTTGTAAAGAACAGGTTCGATAGTAAATATTTCCAATCACCAGTGTTTCCTAACCTTATTTAGCCCAATGCCCCCCCCCCCAATAGCACCTTCATACTTTCCAATGCCACTCTTAGGCACAATATACTTTCCGGTGCCCCCATAGTGTATAAACATGTCTGCCATATGCTAAAATGAGAAACATGATTTCTGCTTTAATTTTTTATTTGTCTTTAAACTTACACAGTACTGGTGTGCTTTACAGCAGCTTTGATATTAATGTGATCTTTGAACTTGATGGTTTTTAGCAAGTGTTGAAATACCTGGTTCAAGTTGTGACAGGAAAAGCCTTAGGTCCCCATGCATGATAATGTTCAAGTGTTTTCTGGGATTTTTTTTAGTATGTGGTTCACTGTACTGTAACCTCTTTGAAAAAGGTAGGAGGATAAAAATGCAATGAAGGGCAGACTGGCTCTTTTCCAAAGACCAGAAAACTTTGTATGACAGTGTAGCCACATACTACCAAAACCGACGTTTTTGAAAAGAATTTTTGCTGCTTCATCATTCTGAATTTAGATAATTTCTTCTTGGAAGCTCTCCTCCTGTTCTTCCACCTTGTAAAGAAGTGGGTTAATTACCCATTCTGGAATTTCCAAATCATTCAAATCTTTGAATTGATTCTGAAAATCCTTCTTCAGTTACTGTGGGTGTAAACAGTACTTTTGCAAGTCACTGTCTGTAAAAGAGAGTGCCATACTTTCCATGTAGGGTAACTGTGAGAACATTCTTGTCCCAATGTGGTGCTTATATATTTCCCATTTTCTGATGAAAGTAAACACTGCACATTTTGTCTGAATTAAATTCAAATGCTCGCCCTACATTTTCATATTTAGTGTGTTCATATTGTCATACAGATTGGCTAGGTATGGTACATCTCCATGTAGAAGTTAAATTTTGTTTCCGAATCTCCTGTCGACTGAGCAAAAATTCAACCACGTGTCAAAAAGGTCAAAGAAGTGTTTTAAGCAGCAGCTATTTGACAGCCAAAGCACTTCAGTGTGAAGAAACAGGCATTCAAACTCTTCATCATTTTCTTGGCATAACTGGCGAAATATTCTGCTATTTAATGGATGAGCTTTAATTTTGTTGACAGCAGATATCACAAGCGTTATGATTGAATTAAGTCACTGGCTGAGGTTTTGGCTGTGAGATATTGATGATGAATTACACAATGGATTGCAAACAGACTTGGAATCTCTTTTTTTATAAATGCCACTAAACCAGCCTGATGACCTGTCATAAATGTTGCTCCATCTGTAGCATAAGAAATCTTCTTCCTAATCGGAATACTTTTACCCTCAATAAATATTTTGAGCTCATCGTAGATTGATTCTCCGCTGATACTTGTTTTTTCTTTTCACAAAAGAGAATCTCTTCATAAACTTCTCCATTTTTGATAAACCATATATATGCCATTAGCAATGCCTTGTCTTGCACAGTTGACTCATCCATTTGTATTCAAATTCAGTTTTTTGTAGCTCTGTGCATAGTCAATACTCAATGCCTTCACTCATCACTACGATGAGCTGTAGAGTTATTACTCAAAGGAATTGATTTTAAAATACTGGTATCTGTTTTGAGAACAATGGTTAACACTTCTGATACAGCAGGCAATATTAATCTTTCACCAGTTGTCTGAGATTTTCCACACATTGCTATCATTTTGGAAATGTTATAAGAAGCAATGAGACCACTATCAAGGTCATTTTTAGCTTTCTTGGCAAATGACTTGAGTGTGCAACGCTTTTCAATTGCTTCTTTCATCTTATGGAACTGGATTATACCATAAATAGCCTTTTCAGGGTGTACTTCATGGAAGTGTTCCTGAAATCTTGATGGTTTCATGGCTTCATTAGACAGTATAGTATTACGAATAAGACACATGGGGTGTCACTGATCTGATGGGAACGGAATAAATCTATGCTCTAGCTATGTAACATTGTATTGATGCACCTCCTGTAGTTTCTGGTTCTCAGCAGAATTCAAGGCTTCACCCCCTTCAGAATCATAGAGATCGTGTCATGCTTACTTATCCATCATTAACGGGGCTAAACTGAAATATAAAATTAAGACAAACTGGGAAGGCCTTTTGGATGTTGACAATGGCAGTGAGTTAACATGGTCGATCAGGTCTTGTGCTTCAAGTTGGGGTGCTGCTTACCACCCCACTTCTCCCCCCCCCAAGAATCTTGAATACCCCCTGATGACTTCTATTTCCCATAATGCCCACTTAGGACATGCAACCTCCCCCTTGGCGGGGAGCAACCCCCATTGGGAATCGCTGCCATGTACTAAGCTTTTAAAGAAAGCTAGGGAACGGAAAAATCAGGTGAATGAGTAAGGAAGAATGTCAAACTTGGTTCTGGAGAATAAGGTGGAAAATTGAATTAGCGGTGGTCATAGTAAGATAAGATTTAGCATTGCAGTGGAATAGAGTAAGGCTCACTCCTTGGTAAAAATATTTAATTAGGGCAGGCCTGTTTAAAGGGATGATTATAGAAAATTGGAATCAAAGTTGGTATTGCACTGAAGGAGAAGTTGGTTTTATTAGAGTCTATTTATATTTCCATGAAGAAGAACAAAATAAAGCAGCAACACTCACAACACGCTGGAGGAACTCAGCAGGTCGGGCAGCATCTGTGGCCGAAACGTTGACTGATCGTTTCCACGGATGCTGCCCAACCTACTGAGTTCCTCCAGCGTGTTTTGAGTGTTGCTTTGACCCCGACATCTGCAGAGTATTTTGTGTTTAAAATAAAGCAGAAAGAAAGGCCATGTGTTAGGAGTCAACTTATTAACACGGGTAAAAACCAGGATGAATATAGAAAGTAAAAATTGAAGCAAAGGAAGCAAAAAGGATAAATGATTTAAAAGAAACTCATACTGTAAACTTGGAAATGAAATCTATGTACCTTTGCCAAACACGTGAACTGAAATATTGAATAAAAACAAAGGTTTGTGCTGATCAGGGACTAAAATGAAGATGTGAGAAATGCAGCTACAATCTGTGCAAAGTCATCAAGGCAGCGAAACAACAATAGAGAGAGAAGATTCAGACTCAACTATCCACCAACAGCACACGCAGCTTATGGCAAAGTCTGCACACCATCACAGACTTCAAAGCTAAACGCAGTGGAGTGTCCAACATCAATGCCTCTCTCCCAGATGAGCAAAATCTTTTTTACGCTCGATTCGATGTCACCAATACTGAGCCCCTGAGGAGACCTGCAGATGATGCGACCAGCAGCTTGGTCATCTCTGAAGCCGAAGTACGCAGGTATTTCCAATGGGTGGAAGTCGCAAGGCCACAGGACCGGATGGCGTCGCAGGGCGAGTACTCAGGATCTGCATGGCACAACAGGCGTGCTTACAGACATTTTTAATCTCTCCCTCTCCCAATGTAGAGTGCCCTCCTGCTTCAAAGCATCCACCATTGTTTCTATACCTAAAAAGACCAAGGTAGCATGTCTGAACAACTGGTGTCCTGTCGCACTCACCTCAATAATAAGCAAATGCTTTGAGAGGCTGGTCATGGACTACATCTTCAGCATACAAACACCCAAACTGGACACCCTACAGTTTGCCTACCGACACAACCGACTGACAGATGACGCAATAGCCACAGCTCTACACACCTTCCTTAAGCATGTGGAGAATAGGGATGCTTATGTGAGAATGCTGCTCTTGGACTACAGTTCAGCATTCAATTCTATAATACCTTCCAGGCTTGACAAGAAGCTCAGAGACCTCGGCCTTTACCCTGCCTTGTGTAGCTGGATTCTGGGCTTCCTGTCAGATTGCTGACAGGTAGTAGAAGGGGGAAACCTCACCTCTGCCCCCTGACTGTCAACACAGGTGCCTCTCATGGCTGTGTACTAAGCTCCCTCTCTCAGTGTTGCAAAAACAAAGGAGTTGGTTGTGGACTACAGGAGGAATGGAGACAGGCTAGCCCCTATAGACATCAATGGATCTGGGGTTGAGAGGGTGAACAGCTTTAAGTTCCTTGGCATCCACATCACCGAGGATTTCACGTGGTCTGTACATCCTGGCTGCGTGGTGAAAAAGGCACAGTAGTGCCTCTTTCACCTCAGATGGTTGAGGAAGTTTGGTATGGCCCCCCCCAAATTCTAAGATCTTTCTATAGGGGCACAATTGAGAGCATCCTGACTGGCTGTGCCACTGCCTGGTATGGGAACTGTACCTCCCTGAATCGCAGGACTCTGCAGAGAGTGGTGCGGACAGCCCAGCGCATCTGTAGATGTGAACTTCCCATTATTCAGGATATTTACAAAGGCAGGTGTGTAAAAAGGGCCTGAAAGATCATTGGGGTCCCGAGTCACCCCAACCATCAACTGTTCCAGCTGCCACCATCTGGGAAATGGTACCGCAGCATAAAAATCAGGACCAACAGGCTCTGGGACAGCTTCTTCCACCAGGCCATCAGACTGATTAATTCATGCTGATACAACTGTATTTCTATGTTATATTTACCATCCTGTTGTACATAATATTTATTATAAATTATTATAATTGCAAATTGCACGTTTAGACAGATGTAATGTAAAGATTTTTACTCTTCATGTACATGAAGGATGTAAGTAATAAAGTCAATTCAATTCATTTGAGTGTGGCTGGTTTAAACAAGGTAGAAAATACTGCTGAATTCACTCAGTGCAAATGGGATACGTCTTGGGTTGCTTATGGAAGAAAGGATGGAAATTTTGGAGTTATTAGCCACAATCTCCAGATGATATCTCAAAATTAGTAAACTACAAACATTCCACACTTGTGAATATAATGTTTATACAAATCCAGCAATTGCAGACAGGTTAGCTTAACATCATTTGTGGGTAAAGTTTTAGAGATTATCGAGGAGAGAATCGGCAGTCACTTGTGCAAATGCTGAATGATTAAAGAAAGCCACAATATATTTATTAAAGGGAAATCATGTTTAACTTATGTGATAAAGTGTTTTTTGATGAGGCCCAGTTATGGGAGGTGGGTTGTCATAACAGATCTGTCATCAAGATAAAAGGCTTCTTGTATATTAATATCTTGGATGTACAAGGCGCTATTGCTGCAGTTGACTTTGAACTTAGAAGCATGGTGAATCATGAGGAGGATGATAATTGATTTGGTAAAGCTGATGAAGTGCATGAAGATGTGTCCCATGAAATTCAACATAGGAATAGTGTTATCTATCAGTCCGTAGACATGGGTAAATTGTGGAAGGTGGCTGGGTCATATGCAAAAGAAGTTGATAAAGCATATGAGACCCTGAGCTTTATAAATGGGGGCACAACATTAAAGAGCAGGAAAGTCATATCTCTGTATAAAACTCAATTTGGATCATAACTGAAGTTTTGACTCCAATTCTGGTTACTGCACTTTCAGAATAGTGTGAAGGCCTGTGAAAGGGCGCAGAGCGATTTACTGGATGGTTCCTACAATAAAGAACTTTAGTTAAATTGATGGAGTGGGGAAATTTAGGTTGTTATCATTGCAAGTGGGCAGGTTGAAAAGAGATCTGACTACAAAAGGTACAGATAAACTAGACGGAAAAAGTGTTTCTTTGGAACCATGGGGTGCAGAATGAAGATGATTAGGCAAGTGCCTTTGGGATAAATCTTTGTTTTGCACTGTGAATAGAGAGACTGCCCTTTCTAGATACGTGCTAATTTGATTGGGAAGTACAAAAATAGGACAAATAAAAAGGGAAAAGAGAAAGAAAATCAGCTTTTACTAGAAGCCATTCATCTGGGAGAAAACTGGATTGCTACAAGAAGAAAGCTGCTAAAAGTAAAACATTTTGCTGGATCTTTGATGTTTTGAGAACTCACTACTTTTCTGGGCTTAGTGACTCAATAATGTCATATTTCATTTGAAAATGGTATTGCAGAAATCTCATTGCTTTCTTTTAGTTTTGTTTATACCATCTATTGGCTGTTACAGTATGGGGGTTGGATTGTGTCTGTGTCTGCCTTTTGCAGGATGCCAGTAATCAGACTAACCTGGTGTAGATGTGTTACTGCCAATGCTCTGTGATCTGTGAGGTGTGCCACTCTGAAGCAGTTACATGGCTGTAAACACTGTTATAAAAGACAACACACACAAAATGCTGGAGGAACTCAGCAGTTCAGGTAGCATCTATGGAAATAAATAAACAGTAGGCATTTCAGGCCAAGACACTTTTTCAGGACCAGAAAGGAAGGGGGAAGATGCTAGAATAAAAAGATGGGGGGAGAGGAAGGAGGGCAGCTAGAAGGTGATGGGCGAAACCAGGTGTGCAGAAAAGATAAAGGATTGGAGAGGAAGGAATCTAATAGGAGAGGAGAGTGGACCATAGGAGAAAGGGAAGGGGGAGGGGACCCAGGGGAAGGTGAGAGGCAGGTGAGAAGTGGTCGGAGGCCAGAGTGGAGAACAGAAGAAGAGAGGAGGAGGAAGGATTTTTTTTTACTGGAGGAATTACACCATCAGTTTAGGGCTACCCAGATGGAAAATAAGGTGATGCTTCTCCACCTTGAGGGTGGCCTCATCTTCACACAAGAGGAGGTCATGGACCAACATGTTGGAATGGGAATTAAGATGTTTGACCAGCAGGAAGTTCTGCTTTTGGTGGATGGATGGAGCTGCTCAAGGAACTAGTCCCCCAATTTACAATGGGTCTCACCAATGTGGAGGAGGCCTGGGCACAACAGACAACCCCAGTAGATTGGCAGGTGAATTTAAATTAAATGCAAATTAGGCATGTTAATTCTGTTATTTTTATATTGCGCATATTTTCCAAGAACGTAGAAGGATGCCATCAGGCCCATCAGGAATCATTTGAGGTGAGGTCAATGCCAGATCTCAGAGTATTTCCACATCCCCATTGATTTCCCTGTCACCAATTCTCCATTATGTGCCTATCGACTCCAATTTGACTTCTTCACGTCTAGTGATGTGAAGAATAATGAACAGAAACAAGTTAATCTACCTACCAGCTGGCCTCTCGGATGTGGAAGGAAGCTGAACCAGCCAAGGCAAGCCATTATGGTCACAGAGAAAACATTAAAGTACATGCGGACAGCATCTGAGATCCATCTTGAACCTGGGTGGACGGAGTTGTACAGCAACAGGCTCACCTGCTGTGTCACTGTCACATAGCTGAAAGAAAATGAAGCACTGACCCTTGAATGAAAATTAGTCTGTCCATTCAAATGAATTGGCTGAACAAGAAGCCGATCTAACCAGTCGGCTCATGATCTCATGGAACCACCTCAGACACAGTGAAATATCCAACCTACTGGCGTCTGACTTCCACTACATTTCATTACTCCCTTTGTAGTGCACAGGCAGAGAATTATGGAAATGCCTGATATGTTCAGCAGATCTCCATTCCCTGTGGAGCCATGAGCTTACCATAAGAATGAGGGTACTATTATCTGTAGAGGTCTTCAAACACAGCAAGATCTTAAAATCACCAGCGTAGATTGTTAGCGGTATTTCTGGTAGCAGATTTTCCCATATTAGTAAACTGATTTCTCTGATGTGTCCCCAAAGCCGCATATTATTGTGAATTAGAAAGGATAGAAAGCAAGATACATAGGTACCTGATAAAGCCACTGTTTCAAAGATGTTTAGAGGCAGATTAATAACTCGTCTGATCTTTACTTAATGTATCATTTTGTACACACGGCTAATGTACTGTTTAAGGATTCCTGTGTAAGCCTCTGTAAATCAAACCATTACATAGCATACTATAAAGTCAACATCTGGTGTCACACTAACACAGTTACTGGATGGTATCCTTTCTCACTGATAACTTCTAAAATTATGTGCTGAGGCATGAGACATACAAATCTTATTCCTTTGGTGTTGCCTCTCATTTTTATTTGAACATCTGCTCTTTGGAAAATAAACCTGGTTTAGGAGGTGCAGACTTTGGCTCAGCTACTAGTAATTCGCAAACAACTTCGAAGTTGTCAAACAACAGGAATTCTGCAGATGCTGGAAATTCAAGCAACACACATCAAAGTTGCTGGTGAACGCAGCAGGCCAGGCAGCATCTGTAGGAAGAGGTGCAGTCGACGTTTCAGGCCAATCCCTTACTCACTCTTCCTTCAGTTAGTCCTGACGAAGGGTCTTGGCCTGAAACGTCGACTGCACCTCTTCCTACAGATGCTGCCTGGCCTGCTGCGTTCACCAGCAACTTTGCTGTGTGTTGCTCAAAGTTGTCAAGTCCTTTTAGCCCCTCAATTTCAATGGCAACAGCAAAGGTTAGGGGAAAAAATCTTTGGAAAGCTGCAGCTGGATTCTAAGATTTGGAAAGAGAACCTCGAGCCATTTGCCATTATACATCTCCTAATCCTTAAGGAGCGTCTGAGGTGACCTGTGTGCAACAAATAATGCATTGATCCTTTATTTGGTGAACGTGCAGATCAGCTTAAGAAGAAATCCTGCACATTCTTTTCCCTGGAGTACTAGGCATATTAGTTGTCATGCCAGGGGATTAATGTTCTTCTATAACCAATGGTCAATCAGTGCACGTTACAACTTTGTTCCATTCTGCATGGTCCTCATTATCCTTTGAAGAAAGATTTTTTTTGTACTAATTCTGAGTAAAAGTCTGCTTCTAAGTGGATGAACAATTATGACTGCATTGACTCTTTGTTTACTCTTGTTTTTTCCCCAAGTAACTATTTAGAAAAATAATTGCTATTAGGCTAAATAAAGCTGTTATAATCTTTTGATTACTGTCCACTTCACTTATAAATGTTAGTTTTAGGAAACTTATGACTATGTTTGGACAAACAGCAATTATTGGCTAGAAGTTAAATTGGGCTGGTCAAGCATCCATTGAGATGCATGCTGGGCATAAAACCTTCACGTGAGGTGCAATAAGTTATTGCTGAGATCATGTCAGAGAAATTATCATTGCATTATATTAACAATTAAGTCTTGTAAAATATATAATCCAGCTAATTATGTTTTTTTGGAAACGTTTAGTGCTAATTGATCCTGAAGATTGTAACTGAAATTGTTTACAGTCCCTAAATGTGATGATAGATATGATATTTTAATAAGAGGGCTGATGTTAACTTAGAATGCACATTATATGATGGCGCAACAAGACAGTGATATCAAGAGAATGAATGCTTCATGCCTAAGTGGAGAAAAATATTGATACTCAAAAGAGTGGGTGTCTGGTCTGATATTCTGCACCTCCTATTTGTAAAGTAGTTGCAAACTAAAGCCATAACTGAGTTCGACCACAAAATAGCTGAAACTATTGGGTTTAATCCTCTAGAAATTTCCATGTCAAGTCATGCAATTAAATCAAATACTAAATTCCCTTAATTTAATTTATTTACAGAAGAACGTAAGGTTCAGAGCAACATGCCTAAAATGCTTGAAAAAAACCAGCAGATCAGGCAAAATCAACTGCCTGGAAATGAATATACAGTGAATGCTTTGGGCTGAGACTCTTCTTCAGAACTGGAAAGGAAGGAGGAAGATACCAGAATAAAAAAAGTGGGGGGAGGGGAAGGAGGCTGGAGAGAAGTTGAAGGGTGAAGGCAGGTGGGTGGGAAAGGTAAAGGGCTGGAGAGGAAGTAAGTGGACCATGAGAAAAAGAGAAGAAGGATGGTCACTGGGGGAGGCGATAGGCAAATGAGAAGAGGTAAGAGGCCAGAGTGGGGAAGAGAAGAGGGGAGGAAAATATGTTTTACGGGAAGGAGAAAGTGATGTTCATGCCATCAGGTTTGGAGATTATACGGACGGAATATAACGTGTTGCTCCTCCAGCCTTAAAGTGGCCTCATCAGGGTACAAGCGGAGGCCATGGAACAACACGTCTGAATTAGAATGGAATAGAAATTAAAATGGTTGGCTACCGGGAAATTCCACTTTTAGCAGATGAAGTGGAGGTGCTCAACGAGGAGGTACCCAATTTATGATGGGTCTCACCGATGTAGAGGAGGCCACGTAAAGGAGCAGGAGTAGGCCAAAGATCCTGCCGTATCATTCAATAAGATCATAGCTAATCTGCATAGACTCTGCTCCACCTATCTGCATTTTCCGCATAACCCTTAAATCCTCTGTTATGAAGAAATCTATCGATGTTTTAAATGTATTTAATAAGGTAGCCATTACTGCTTCACTGGGCAGATAATTCCACAGACTCACTACTATCTGGGAAAATCAGTTTCTCCTCACTTCTATTCTAAATCTATTCCCCAGAATCTTGAGCATAGTTCTAATCTTAATTGCCAGTGGAAATAATTTTCCTGCCTCTATTTTATCTATTTCTTTCATAATTTTATGTTTCTATAAGGTTTTACCTCATTCTTCTTAATTCTAATGAGTATAGTCTCAAGAAACTCAGTCTCTCCTCATAGGCTAACACCCTCATCTCCAGAATCAACCTGGTGAACCTCTTCTGCACCACCTCCAAAGCCAGTGTATCCTTTGTCTAATAAGTAGACCATAACTGCACACAATACTCGAGATTTGGCCTCATCAGCACCCCGTGTAGTTGCAGCATAACTTCATTGCTCTTAAATTAAATTCCTCTGGCAATGAAATCCTTTTAGTGACAGTAGTGTAAATTCCATTTACACCTCTAGCCCCATCAGGAAGGCCTTGTAACTCTCCATTTCTTTCTAGACAACAGACCTTACCCAGTTCCTCTCTCCCTCCTCAACTCACTCAACAAATTTCTTTCAGCTTCTCCCATTTTCTCTAAACCCAGGCTATATATATGGGCACCTATATATGCTCCATCTAGAGTATACCTGCCTTTTTGTTGGCTATGCGAAACAATCCATGATCCAAACCTACATTAATCATACCCTCTAAGTCTTTCTGCCCGACATGACTGACTGCATTAGTGCTGCTTCTTGCAGCTGTGTTGAGCTTGTAAATTTCTTCAACATTGACTCCAACTTCCACCTGGTCTCAAATTTACTTAGTCTATCTCAGATACTTTTCTCCCCTTTCTTGATCTCTCTGTCTCCGTTTCTGCAGACAGACTGTTTACTGAATCTTTTATAAACCTACTGAGTCTCATAGCTGGCTGAACTATACCTCCTCCCATCCTGCCACTTGTAAAAATGCTATTCCCGTTTCTCTGTCCCCATTTCATCTCCATTGCATCTTTTCACAGGATGAGTATTTTCATTCCAGAACATCTGATATGTCCTCCTCCTTTAAGGAATGGGGTTTCCATTCCTCTACCATTACTGCCGCCCTCCATTTCCCAGCTATCTGCCCTGAGCACGTCTTTCTCTCCCTCATCTCTCCACTTTCTACAGGGCTCACTCCCTCCATGACACCCTTGTCCACGCATCCCTCCCCACCGATCTCCCTCTTGGCACTTATTTCTGCAAGCAGGACAAGTGCTACACCTTCACGATCTTCCTCACCACCATTTAGGGCCCCAAACAGTTCTTTCAGGTGAGACAACACTTCACCTGCAAATCTGTCGAGGTTATTTACTAAATCTGATGCTCCCAGGGCCTCCTTTACGTCGATGACCTAATGTAGATTGGTGGATCACTTCTTTGAACATCTTTACTCTGTCCACCACAACAGGTGGGATTTCCCAGTGGCCACCATTTTATTTCAAGTCAACATTCTGTGATTCATGCACAAACGCTTCCAAGTTCCTCTGCACAAGTGTGTTGCAATCTTTCATTATTAACTAATGAAGAAGAAGAAGAAAGCCCTTAACTCCGAGTGGAGTCATTGGGATGCCGTCTTTGATGGCGTTTTTTTTAGCAGGCTTTCTTATTTTTACAAGGCTGAGTTGCTAGCTTGACACTCAACCCAGCATGGATGGAAAGCATGCAAGGGATTCGAACTCGGGAGCCTTCGCTCTGAAGTCTGGTGCTGATGCCACTACGCCATCATTAACTAATAATCTGATCTATTTTTTTCCTTCTAAATTGGATGACCTTGCATGTACCAATGTTGTACTCCATCTGCCAGACCCTTGCTCATCATGTAACCTATCTATATAACTGCAGACTCTCTGTATCCGCTGCATAAATTGCTTTTCCACTAAATTTAGTGTTATCAGAAAACAGATACAATATACTTGGTCTCCTCGTCCAAATCATTAATGCATATCATGAACAGTTGTAGGCCCAGCCTGACCCCTGTAGCAATCTACTCACCACTGACCACCAATCAACGAAGTACCAACTTAACCCAAAATCTCTGTCTTCTATTGGTTAATGAACCCTTTATCCATGCTAATATTGTTCCCACAACTCTATGTCTCCTTAAGACTATTATGCAGCAATTTATCTGTGTCCTCTGGAAATCCAAGTATACAATATCTACCTGTTCCCCTCTTTCCACCTCGCTGATTAGACAGTATGCTGAAAGAACTCCAGTAAGTTTATCAATCAGGATGTGCCATTTATGAATCCATGCTGTGTCAAGCATTTTTCTGACTACAGACGTTAAACTAACTGGCCTATAGTTACCCATCTTTAGCATAGAACTTTTTTTAAACAGTGGCATGATATTCACTGTTTTCCAATCTGTTGGGACCTGCCTAGAGCTTAGTGAACTATCACAAGCACATCTACCATAACTTCTGCCATTTCTTACAGCACCCTGAGATGCATCCCATTAGGACTAGGGAACTCCCATCCCATCAGGCCATCTCCAACAGGATCCCACCACCGAGCACATCTTCTCACTCACCCCCCCACTTCTGTTTTCGATAGAAATCACTCCCTACATGACTCCCTTGTCCATTTGTCCTTCCCCACTGCATTTACCTTTGCAAGTGGAACAAGTGCTACAGCTGCCCAACAACTCCTCCTTCTCTACCGCTTAGGGCCCCAACAGTCCTTCCAGGTGAGGCAACACTTCACCTGTTAGCCTGTTGGGGTCGCATACTGCGTCCAGTGCTCCCAGTGTGGCCTCTTCTATATTGGTGAGACCCAGCACAGGTTGGAGACCGCTTTGCTGAGCACTTACACCCCATCTGCTAAAAGGAGCATGATCTCCCAGTGGCCACCCATTTTAATTCCGCTTCCCATTCCATTTCTGATATGTCTATCCATGGCCTCCTCTACTATCACAAGGAAGTCGTGCTCAGGTTGGAGGAACAACACCTTATATTTCATCTGGCTGACCTCCAACCTGATGGCATGAGCATCGATTTCTCAAACTAGCAGTAATGCCCCCACCTTCTTCACCATTTCCCCCATCCCCTTTTCCCTCCCTCACATTGTCTCTATACCTGCCCATGGCCTCCCTCTGGTGCTCCTCCTCCCCCCTTTCTTTCTTCCTTGCCCTTCTGTCTTCCCCTATTATATTTCTCCTTCTCTCGCCCTGTATCTCTTTAACCAATCAATTTCCCAGCTCTTTGCTTTGCCCCTTCCCTGTCCCGGTTTCACCTATCACCTTCTGTTTCTCCTTCCTCCCCCCCCCCCCCGAATCTTTTAAATCTTTTAATTTGAACTTTTAATTTGATACCTTTTTTTATTTCCATAGTTATCCAAAGCTGCTCTCTCCACACTTACTGTTCTTAATTTTAACTGGAATATACCTTTGTTGAGTACTAATGGAAGTCTACCACTGTTCCTCAATTGTTCTACCATAAAGCCTATGTTCCCAGTCCACACTCACTAGCTCCTCCCTCATCCTGTTATAGTCTCTCTTGTTTAGGCATAATACGTTGGTTTTTAGTTCAGACTATTGCACACTCCAGTATGAGGAATTTTGTCATACTGTGAGTACTCTTTCCTGGAGAATCACTAACTACAAGATCATCAATTTTACCTGTCGTATTGCACAGGACCAGATCTAAGATGGCTTTACCCTTGCAGATTAACTAACATGATGCTCGATAAAGATCTCCTCAATACTTCCTTGACCAGTGTGATTCATCCAATCTATGTGCAGTTTGAAACACCCCATGCCAACCGCCATTACATTCTTACGTGCATCAGATATTGAGTAGAATTAACTGCAAGAAAATAGAATCCTGGTGAAATTTCACCATCTGATCTAAAAAGACCTTGGCTGTGTATTGAAACTTGAGTAGTTGCCTAAAGAACAACATGAACCAAAACCAGAAGTATGACATGTGTACCTGATTTTTGCCAAGCTGCTGTGTCTGGCTGAGGATAACATTGGGGAAAAAATGTAAATACTTTCCAGATTTATTTCCAAAAGAAAATCCATCCAAAAATATTCTATTTTTAATGCAGGAATACCAGAAACAAATGGAAAACTTTGACCAGAATGTTGCTCATATCACAACCTGGATGTATCGTGCTGAAATTTTATTGGATGAATCTGAAAAACAGCAAGCTGGACAGAAAGAAGAAGCTTTGAAGGTAACACACAATAACAAGGTTGGAATTGTGTTAGTATAATATTTATCTTCTCTAATGATACTTTTAAATGTGGTCTCATTTTCCATTTGGACTTTAATTTCTGATTGTACAAATGAAAAGAATCTTGATTTTAGTTTAATTTGTAAGGCTGTCCTGCTTGTATCTCAACATGTAAGGTTATCAGAATTAATGTTCAGCTTCGATAACTTCCCGCTGCTTTAAAAACTGGAAAATTTGTAAACTCAGTAGGTAAAGAGCATCTGGAAAGTAAGGGATATTTAAAAATAGTTTGACCTTTTATTAAAAACTGTAGAAATTCACAAGGTATATTTTAAGATGCAGGGAAATGGTTGGGTGATGTGGGAAAGAACAAAGTAGAAGACCTGTCAGTATAAAAGGCAAGAAGGATTAATGGATTGGTGATGTAAAGCTAAGGATAATCACTATGAGGCAAGTAATGTTGTAAAAGATGTATATGGAGGCAGCATAAATGGGCATTGAGTATCCTTATGATATCATTGACTTGTGAAATAGTTTCCTGAGCTCTCTTTTTAAGCTTCAAAGCAGCATTGAAGAAGATAAAAGGCACAGTGTTTCTGGTGATCGAAAACTTGAGGTCGGACTTGAAGAATAAGTTTAGGCGCTTTACAATCTGATCTTGCAATCTGCGTTTAGACTCCTTAATATACAAGATACTGCTTTGCGAGCTGTGATTGCAGTACAGTACATTGAAATAAATAAAATACACAAGAACCTGGCTAATGGGGATCTTAATCATGCATTAATGTAGAGGTGCTATGGAGAGAGAAGGGTGTATTAGGGAGGATCATAATGTGTAGCATGTTGTTGTGGACAGAGGACATGCTTAAAGGTAATGATTGTGAACTCTGTTTCATTCCATTGTGAATACATGGATGCATGTGAGACGCTTTTAGTTGACTTACAGAAGGCAAATAACCTCAGTTTTGTATACATGTGCTTGGTATTTTTATTCCATTCTTCCACCATATCTTGTTGCTGATCAGCGTGTTTTCTAATTTATGACAGGACTATTGTGCTTGCAATTTAGGGTGTTTTTAGCCCAATTTTTAATCATTTGTTGAGTGAATGATTTATAAGCTTTCTTGATTCAAAAGTTACAGAATTTGATTTTTATTCTTGGTTATTTTAATAATAAACTATATTAGTAATAATGAAGTTATCGAGACAAAAATTGTAATATTATTGTAGATTAAGTGTGGGCCTTTTTTCAGATGTTAATATAAGCAAAGAACTTGTGTTGCTCCTGAATAACTGCATAAACCTAATCTACAATGCTTTTTATTTAACCTGTCAGAGGATTGGTTGAAAGGAAAGTTGACTAACTAAGCAAATAGCATAAGTAGAGCAAACAAACACAATTTGCCTTAAAAAAAGCCTTTTTTTAAAGATCAGAGGGAACAGACGCCTTTGCGATTCTCTCAGTAAAAGCACGGTAATTTGTCAAAATGTTGAATAAAAGACTTGCATCTAAATAATGTGCATTCAATCAGTTTTAGAAAAATTACACTGAACATTTGAGAATTTTATCAGTGCTACACTGCACGCTGAGAACATTAAGTTACCATTCATACATTGAGGATGAAAAACTAGTTGTGGGGTTTACTAAGCGTCAAATGAACCCTGCCCACCGGTAATGAGTATGGGAAGAGAAATGCTAACTAGCATAGGGAGTACCTGTGTATAAAGGAATACTTAACATTTTAGTTATCACCTTTCAGTGAAAAATTATAATTTACTTTTTAAAAAGTTGAGTTTAACTTGATTTGAATTTCCTATTAATTCTTTGCTTCAGCTCCATACATAACTGAAGTCCATGTTCTTTGGATTGGGGACCACACAGTAAGGGCAGGAAAAGAAAGACTCTCTTGACATTGTGCTAAATAGGTATTAAATCCAAACTCAAATAATCTGTCCTTCAAAATATTGATTCCATGCTTTTAAAGTGGGGCGACTTGGCATTTTAAATAATTGCCCATTTCTAACATGGATGTCGAGGTGTCTGTACTGGCTCTTCCTCTATCCTCTCTTTGTTCTGAAGTTCAGGGTTACTGCTCTATATGCTTATTGCTAATTTCAAGCTCTTTGCTCATGAGCTGCAGCGTCTGAAGTCTGAACTCAATGACATGAGACTGAAAGTGGATGCCGTGCGTGACCAGGCCTTGGAGCTGATGACAAACCGTGGCGATCATTGCAGGGAGGTGGTGGAACCCAAGTTGTCAGAGCTGAATCAGAGGTTTGATGCCATTGTGCACAGAATAATAACTGGCAAGGTATGTTAAAGCACTGAATAAATTGCATTTGGTAAGATCAAATGGATAGATACTGAAGTACGAATGGTGGATTTTAATAGGTAACAAAGATTCAAAGATAAAAGATTTGCTTTTGTTTGAAACATGCAGAGAAATGTGTAGGTTTGTGTCAACAATCAATGTAGTCCAAGGATGTGCTGGGGGCAGACTGCAAGTTCACGGTGCTTCTGGTACCAACATAGCATTCCCACAACTCCCTACCCTCCAACAGTACAGCTTTGGACCATCGGAGGAAGCCAGACATTCTAAAAGAGACCCACACAGTCACAGGGAGAATGTATAAACTCCTTACAGACTGCAGTGGGACTTGAGCCCCGATTACTGATCACTGGTGTTGTAAAGCGATTGTTCTGCCTGCAACGTTCATGTTTCCGGATTCATGACAAATTCACCTGTTGAGTTGTTAGCCATAGTTTTCAGTAAAATAATCTGAAATTATACTGCAGGTCTCACGCAGTAAACAGTGAAGGCTAATTTAGCAGGCAATCCCCATGGTATCCAAAAGTAATAACATCATCAGATAGGTAGAAGTCAGTTTGGTCAAGTTGAAGAACTGAATATGACACAACTACAGGAAGTCTGGCCATTAATATGGGATCAAGAGTTTTAGAATCTCATTTTTGTTGCTGTGAAATTCCATAAAGTAACTACTGGTACATCTCCACATTTACTTAAATGATTGGAGAGAAATCCGCCATCCTTGTTTGGCTTACATGTGACTCTGCTTCCACTAGCATGATTGACTCCAAAATGCCTCCTCAGTTCAAGGATCAATTCAGAATAGACAATAAATGAGGTCCATATTCTGGGAATGAATAATTGAAAATATCCCATACTAATTTGACTTAATTTTACAGAAGCAAGATAAATCTCATGGCATAATTCAGGGATTAAAATCAAAACTAATCAGCAGGAACTTGCGAAGCAAACGTGTCAAGAAATTGCATGTAGTTGTGAGAAAAGCAGGGTAGTGTCTGTGGGAAATTGAAATCTTTCCCATATTGACTGAGCCATCAAAAGCACAAAGGGGCAGAATTTGTGCAGTACATCCATGACTGTTTCATAGAGGAACCAAGAGGAAGGCGAAATGCTAGATCTCCTCTTGGGGAATGAGGTGGGCCAAGTGACTAAAGTAGCAGCGGGAGAGGATTTTGGGGCCAGTGACCACTATTCTATCAGTTATAAAATAGCTATGAATAAAGGTTGAACAGGTGCATAGGATTAAAGTCCTGAAATGGAGCCAGTCTGAGTTTCAGGGCATTCATCAGGAGATAGCTGGGGTTGACTGGGTGATTTCAGTTAAAGGCAAAAGAACAGTTGGCAAGTGGAGGCTTTTAAAAGGATCATGTGAAGAATCTGGGAGCAGCATGTCCCTGTTAAGGTGAAGGGTATAGATACCAAGCTCTGGAAACCCTGGATAACAAGAGGTATTGAGGCTCTGGTCAGGAAAAAGGAAGGAAGTGCACATTGCTTTTAGGCAGCTGGGTACAAATAAATCCCTCGGTGAGCATAAAGCTTAAGACCAGGCTTAAGGGAAAGATCGGGAGGACAATAATGAGAGTATGAGATGGGTTTGCAGATAGGCTTGAAGATAATCCCAGAACATTCTTTAGTTATATTAACAGTAAAAGGGTGACTATGGAGATACTGGGTCATCTTAAAGACCATTAGGGTTTCCTATATGTGGAGTCAGGTGATATGGCTGAGATTTTATTCTGTCTATTTCTTCTCTATATTTACTAATGGGAATATCTAATGGCAAAGAAAAGAGTGTAATAAGTAATGAGGTCTTGCAACACATGCATATGATGAAGAAGGAGGTACTTACAGCTTTGAAGTGTTTTTTGACTGAGTTCACCCCAGAGTTTATGGGAGGCCAGGGAGAAAATTGCAGAGGTCCTTGTAAAAATATTCGTATTGTTTTTAGTCACTGGCAAAATTTCTGAAGACTGAAGGGTTGCACGTGTTGTTCCATTGCTCAAGAGGGTAGGGAGGACAAGCCAGGGTGATGAGCCTGCCTTCAATTGTAGGGAAGTTACTGAAGGGGATTGTTAACACTCAAACAACAAAGACAAGTTTTTCTTTCATTTCAACAACTTTACTCTCTCCTTCTCAGTTCAATACATGAGGGCCACCATTTTTATACCCATAATTCCCTTCTCCCCCACATGCATGCCCAAACAGGGAAATGCACATGCCAATTAAATGTTTACACAGCCCAAATGAATAGAAATCAATAACCCCCCATCCTTTTATGTATATAAAAAATTACATTAAAAAAATTCAAATATCCATTAGGGGATGTTGACAGTTCTTAAGGTAACAAATGCCTTCTCTAAGTGCCTTTAACAGCACAAGAACTGGCTCTCCCTTCTTTGTGCGACAGTCAGCTAGTTGTTCCTTTGTAGTTGAGCAGAGCTCATGATGAATTTTCTGTGCTTTGACTAGTTCCTTGATGCTGCTTATCTCTAGACAAAGCTTCATCTCTGTAACTGACTTGGTGGATTTGATGGCATCAACTGAAGAGTAGTTGCCTATCACACATTATTTGTACACCATTCTTCTTTGGGACACGATAGACACGTTCAGAATAGAGTGTGACTAGATAAAAGGCATTGTCAATACCTTCAGACATTGCCGAAGGACCTTGGCCCGAAACGTCGACGGTACTTTTTCCATAGATGTTGCTTGGCCTGCTGAGTTCCTCCAGCATTTTCTGTGTGTTGCTTGGATTTCCAGCATCTACAGATTTTCTCTTGATTGCAATGGTTTCTCCTGTCAGTGTACTACATACAACTTCTGGATCCTTTTTGATTACCAACAGAGAAGTTAAAATCTTCCCTCTTCTCCCATCAGAACAATAAAATGTCCCCCTTGAGTCCCTCCATCAGGAAGGTTTCCAAGTGAGGCATCACTGAAGACAATGAGCCTCAGTGAGCTATCTTTTCCAAGCTGTTGAAACCTCAAGACTACTATTTCTGATTGAATTCTTTGCACTATCTTGTTTGCTTCATGTAAAGTTTGTACTGGGTGCCAAGTTGCAGGCGTCAAGCATGATGTCAAGTCTGCTCTGCCTTGTTACCCATAGAGTCTGATTTCTCTTTGAACCGGGTTGCTCAGTTTCTGAAGATTCCTGATGGAGCTTTCTTGTTGCAGTTATACTATCCCATCAACAGCAAGAATATCTATCCCTACATAGCAGAATCTGTCATGTTTCTCGCACCCAACATGAAAGGCTGACTTTAGCTGAGGGAAGCAGCAAAAACTTTGTGAGCTTCCCTGTGCGAAGCCGTCTACATCAGGGGTCCCCAACCTTTCTCGCACTGCGCACAGGTTTCATATTGTCAATATTCTTGCGGACCGGCCGACCAGGCGGGGTAAGGGTTGTCAACGGACAAGAGTAGCAGTCAAATACGCTGGGTTTCCCCAGAAAGACTACAATGACCATGAAGCCTTGCGCGGTCACCAGTGCGCATGCGTGTACGATTTTTTCCTTATCCTTTTTGGCGATTCTGTTCGGGGGGGGGGATGTTAATCACGACCGGAATACAGATGATAATTAGCTAATACACTCAATTTCGTTTCTAAAAGGGTTTATCTAACGAATTTAATATTAAACACACAGCGCATATTTTCCTCGCATGAATATAGTGATAAGTCAATTATCAGGGGAGGACAGGGGAGCTTGAAGTAAATGTTGAATGAATTTCCAGTAGAAGTGGTAGAGGCAGGTTGGATATTATAATTTAAAGAAAAATTGGACAGGTATATGGATAAGAAAGGAATGGAGGGTTATAGGCTGCGTGCAGGTCGATGGGACTAGGTGAGAGTAGCGTTCAGCACGGACTAGAAGGGCAGAGATGGCCTGTTTCCATGCTGTAATTGTTATATGGTTATATAAGTCAATAGCATCATAACATTTTAAGTATTGTTTGGATATTAAGCACATAGCACATATTTTCCCCGTATGAACATATAAAATCATTGCAACACACCAATATCGCTGAATCAGTGGGAGCCCTGGGCTTGTTTCCCTGCAACAAGACGGTCCCATCGAGGGGTGATGGGAGACAGTGATACTCGAAGGGGGTTCCTTATGTCCAGTCTATTCCGCAATTTAGTTTTCATTGCGTTCATTGCAGAGATATGTTGGAAATGGAAGCAACGTTTTCAGTGCTTTCCTGACTATCTCAGGATATTTAGCCTTGACTTTGATCCATAATGCCGGCAGAGATGTTATGTCAAACATACTTTTCAGCCCGCCGTCATTTGCAAGCTCATAGAGTTGATCTCCTTCCCGCGCTGACATGGATGACGCGCGGGTAATGATCTCGCGTGCATTCAAGCTCAACAGTGGACATGACAGGGAATGAGGAAAGGTGCAGCTGACTTATATCGTCAAATCATATTGCTTCCTCGCGGCCCGGTAGCGCATGCTCTGCGGCCCGGTACCTGGGGACCGCTGATCTACATGACAGGCAAGTGCTGCAATCACATGACACTCTGAATCTTGCCAGTAGGAAACAGCTGGATCCACTTGTGACATCTTTTCACCTGCTTTGAACGTTATTTCCTTGACCATTTGTACCAACAGAGTGATGCATCTGCTAGACCACACACACTCTTTTGGCTTCAGGCAGGGGTTTAATGTAAATGTCATGTGACAGCTCCGTTCCCTAAAATAACGCATATTTTATGTCTGTCCATGCAGTGAGTTGCCAACGCTTTTGACATATCACTGCGAAAAGTAGTTAGAGAGACTCTGATGCACATGTTAGTGAGTCTTTTTGGAGTCCTTTTATGTTCAGTTCCTGAAAACCCCTAGCTACCAGGCATGCTTTTGACGTAATTCCTGTCGGGGTTTCTTTCAGGGTGCACACCCATCTTGTAGGCACTATCTTTGCCCAAATGTCTCTGACTTCCTCAAACACCCCATTATTTCTCCAACTACTGATTTCATCCTGTTTTGCAGATTCAAAAGACACTTCCCTAGTTACAAGGACATCTTCATCTTGACATTTCACAGATGGTCCAGCCAGATCTATGCTTGGTTCAGCCTACACTTGACATGTTAACTGACCCTGCATTTCCAGTGACCATGCCTGGTTCTAGATAATTCATGTTGTACCAACTTTTACTTCTTCCAGTGGCTTTGCCTGCTCGTCCTAAGACTATAGCTTTGTATGAGATACCAGTGTCTTGGTGCAAGTCTCACAGTTTGTCTTGTTTTAAGACAAACTTCCACGTTGTCTTTGCACTTGTGATGATTTCTGTTTAGCAAGTCTGTTGAGTCCCTAATGGCACTCTCCTCATATCTGTCTGTGCTGTGTGACAGTGTTTCAGGTAAGAGCTTCTCATTTTTTGTGTCATTCTCCATGGAATTCTGATAGTCTTCACTTTGTGCTTTATGTAGTCTGAAATGATGCACTCTCACACGTTACCTGCATGTCTCACGAATACCACGGCACCATCCAGACCAGTGACAACTCCAGGATCCTTCCATTCTGTACAGTTTGCTCTTTTGCAATACACTTTGTCCCATCTCATAGCTCTCATCTGTAGAATGGAGCTGTACCCTCAGAGCTCTTTGAATTCTCTCTGAGCGCTCTGCTTCAGCGAAAGCCTTCTTTGATGTATGCAGTGCTGAATTATGTTTCCCAACCTGTTCACTCCTTGTAGTGCCTTCTAAAGCAGGTAGCCTGTCAACCGATACGGAGGGAAGGTTTGTATTTTGGCCGAACGTAAGTTGATACAAGCTTTTGCCATGTACATTGTGCATGGTGTTCTTTGCCGTTTGGGCTCAGTCCGGGGCTGTATTCCAATCACAGCCATACGGCCATTGCTTTTCTTTACCTTTAGCACATCTGGAATGGAGTGTCCGGATGTGCCAAGCTGATAGAGACCTGACCATTCAGACTTCAGGCATCTACTAAATACTGACTTGAAGGGGGTGAGTAATTATGCAATCAATTATTTTGTGTTGAATAATTGTAATAAATTTAGACTAATTTGTAGAAATTTGTTTTCACTTTGACATAAAAGAAACTTTCCTGTTGATCAGTGTCAAAAGTACCAAATTAATCCACTATAATTCAATGTTATAAAACATGAAAACTTACGGGGGGGGTTGAATACTCATTAAGGGCACTGTAAATAGTTGTAGGTTTTATTTCTGGAGGGTGCTGGTAGTTTTGCTAAAAGAAGTTCACCGTGTTTTGATTAGAAATTAATTTCCACTAGTCAAGTCAGTTTACGAGCCCATTTAAATTTAACTGCCTTCTTTGGATGGGTTAGTAAATTTGGAGATGACACAAATGTTGCTGATGTTGTGGCTGGTGTAGAAGGTTATCATAGTTTACAACGAGGCATTGATAGGATGCAGAGCTGGGCTGAAAAGTGGCAGATGGAGTTCAGACCAGAAAAGTGTGAAGTGACACACTTTGGATGGTCGAACTTGAAGGCAGGTTACAAGATTAATGGCTGGATTGTTATCAGTGTAGTGGAGCAGAAGGATCTTAGGGTCCACATTCATAGGTCCCTCACAGTTGCCATGCAGGTTGATATGGTGGTTAGGAAGGCATATGCTGTGTTTGGCCTTCATTAAATGGGAGATTAAGTTGAAGAGCCATGAGGTAATGTTGCAGTCTATAAAACACTATAGTTAGACCACCTTGGAATGTTTTGTTCAATTCTGATCATCTCATCAAAGGAAGAATGTGGAAGCTTTAGAAAGAGTGCAGAAGAGGTTTAGAAAGATGTTCTCTGGATTAGGTAGCATGTCCTGCAAGGATAGGTTAAGTGAGCTTGGAGTGAAGGATGACGTGAGAAGAACTGATAGAAATGTATATGTTGACAAGAGGCATGGATAGGGTAGACAACCAGTGCCTTTTTCCCAAAATAGAAATGGCTAATATGAGACAGCATAATTTTAAGGTGATTGAAGGAAAGTATAGGGGGATTGTCAGAGGTATTTTTCTTGTGTAGAGAGTGGTTGGTGTATGGAACACGCTGTCAGGGTTTCGGTAGAGGCATATACAGTTGGGACATTCAGGGGCTCTTAGATAGGCTTACAGATGAATGAAAAATGGAGGACTATGTGTGAGAGAAGCATTAGGTTGATCTTAGAGCAGGTTAAAAGGTTGGCACAAAACCATGGGCCAAAGGGCCTGTACTGTTCAGTGTTCTATCTTCTTGCTCAGAGGAGAAATGGTTATAAATAAATTGTCAAGTTTTCATGTGCTAACCTCATCAACAGTGCATGTTCTCACATGGATAATTTAATAATATAAATTAATAAAAATAAACATTGAAATAGTCCAGATTGGCCATGTGGAACAACACACTTACACTTCATCATTAAGCTATAGTGTGAGACACCACTCAACAAGAGCTGGTCATTTATAACAGATGTGGTGCCTTTCAAGTAGATCATGGCTGATTTGATATTTGGTTTGAAATCCATTTCCTGCACTTGATCCTTGTAACTCCTGGATTCTTTATGGTCTAAAACTCTACCATTTAATAAATATTAACTGACCAAGTATTTTGTGTCGGTCTTCACCGTGAAAGACACCAGCAGTATGTCAGAAATTTGGGAGTGTCAGGGGGCAGAAGTGAGTGAAGTCACTATTACTAAGGAGAAGGTGTTTGTGAGTTGAAAGGTCTGAAGGTAGATAAGTCACCTGGACCAGATGGTTTACACCCCAGGGTTCTGAAAGAGGTAGCTGAAGAGATTGTTGAGGCATTAGTAATGATCTTTCAAGAATCACCAGATTCTGGAATGGTTCCAGAGGACAGAAAAATTGCACTCTTTATGATGGAAGGGAGGCAGAAGAAAGGAAGTTATCGACTGGTTAGTTAGCCTAATTTCAGTGATTAGGAAGATGTTAGAGTCTATTATTAAGGATGAAGTTTTGGGGTACTTGGAGGTGCATGTTAAAGTTGGCCAAAGTAGTATGGTTTTCAGGGGAAACCTTGCCTGACAAATTGGTTGGAATTCTTTGAGGAAATAACAGGCAGGACAGACAAAGGAGGCCAAGTGGATATTATTTACTTGGATTTTCAGAAGGCCTTTGACAAGCTGCCATACATGAGGCTGCTTAACAAGATAAGAATTCATGGTAGTACAGGAGAGATACTAGCATGGACAGAAGATTGGCTGACTAGCAGGAGGCAAAGAGTCAGAATAAAGGGGGCTTATTCTGGTTGGCTCGTGGTTTTCCAGAGGGGTTAGTAAGGCACTGGTTCTTTTCACATTATATGTCAACGAGTTGATAGTTTTGTGGCCAGGTTTTCAAACAATACAAAGATAGATAGAGGGATTAGTAGTGTTGAGGAAGCAGGGAGTCTGCAAAAAGACTTGGACAGATTGGGAGAATGGGCAAAGAAGTGGCACATGGAAATATATGGTCATGCACTTCGGTAGAAAGAATAAAGGCAAAGGCTATTTTCTGGTTGGCTTGTGGTTTTCCAGAGGGGTTAGTAAGGCACTGGTTCTTTTCACATTATATGTCAATGAGTTGATAGTTTTGTGGCCAAGTTTTCAAGCAATACAAAGATAGATATAGGGATTGGTAGTGTTGAGGAAGCAGGGAGTCTGCAAAAAGACTTGGACAGATTGGGAGAATGGGCAAAGAAGTGGCACATGGAAATATATGGTCATGCACTTCAGTAGAAAGAATAAAGGCAAAGGCTATTTTCTAAATGGGGAGAACGTTTAAAAATCAGAGTTTAAAAATCAGACTTGGCAGTCCTTGTGGAGGATTCCTTAAAAATGAACTTGCAGTTTGAGTCAGTGGTAAAGAAGGTAAATGCAATGTTAGTATTGATTTTGTGACGAGTAGAATATTTGAGAGCAAGGATATGATGCTAAGGCATTTGTCAGACCACAAGTATTATGAGGGTCCAGAGGATGTTCTCAGGGATGATCCTGGAATTGAAAGGGTTAACGTAGAGGACTACTTGATGGCTCTGGGCCTCTACATGCTGGAGTTTAGGAGAATGAGGAGGGATCTCATTGAAAGTTCTAGATGGAGTAGATATAGAAAGGATGTTTCCTAATGTGGTGGAGTCTAGGACCAGGGGCACAGCCTCCGAATTGGACGTCCATTTAGACCAGAGATGAAGAGGAATTTCTTTAGCCAGAGGGTAGTGAATTTGTGGAATACATTGCCACAGACAGCTGTGAAGTGCAAGTCATTGAGTATATTTAAAGTGGAGGTTGATAGGTTCTTGATTAGTCAGGGCATCAAAGATTACGGGGATAAGGCAGGAGAATCGGGTTAAGAGAGATAATACATCAGCCATGATGGAATGGCAAGGCAGTCTCGATGGGCCAAGTGGCCTAATTCTGCTCCTCTGTCTTATGCTCTTATTTCTGTGAACAGTGACTGAGCATCCACAATCCTCTGGGTTAGATAACTTTTTAAGACCGTAACCCATTATTCTGAACTCCCATGAGAAACGTCCTCACAGCCTCTGTTGTATGTCTTTCAAGGAGAGACCACTCTGCTGATCTAATCTACAAAGAGTCTTCGCCCATTTTGCTTAATCCTTCCTTGAAAATGGAACTTCATTGCATGTCTGCTGTAATTTATTAAACCATGTCTGATAGACAGGAACAAAACTTGAACTGTTGCATTTTTTCAAGTGATAGAAATGGACACATTATTTGACTTTTACTACCAATCCATGCATGAAAATGATTGATGAATCTATGGTCAATGGCATTAACCTCTGAATGGTTGGTACAAGGAACTGTTACGAGAGCCACGCTGATAGGCATGATTATTTTAGTGAATCAATTTTCCAACAAATGGACATTCATCTCCATTTGTGGCTGACATGTAGAACTACAGTTGCTGTTCTCAGAGATGCACATTTTTATTAACTTTACACAATATGATGCATTAAGGTGAGCATGATTTCCAAACTATGGCATTTAACTTCCAACCTTCCACTTGATGTAGATAAGAATCAGGTTTAATAATCAGAATCAAAACACAATAAAACTGGAACTTGTTTCTCAAAGAAAAGCTGAATTTGGGTTGGCACCTTGATTTAAATGATTCCAGATTGATTTATCTTACAAAATACCTGATTCTCCACTCTTTAACTGCCATTTTTCTGAATCTGCAGTACTCTATGTATCGAGTGTTAAGGGAACAATTATGTTCCAACACTGTTCAGCATCAGCAGGAATAAGTAAATATATATTTTGACTCCCTGATTAATGTTCTGAAGCTTCGGCAAGCAATTAGAATGCAACTTTTGCAAAGACAGAAAAGGGCAGGAAGAATAACCCTCAATCAAATGTGAACAAGGTGACTTCAAGATCTAAAATCAATCATCAGTCTACTGCTACCACTTCTTGACCCTAAATTTACCAGGTCTGCACTGCAATCAGACTTTAATATTCTATTCAGAAGCCTATCTACCAACCGGGTTCATCTGATAACTATGACTACTTCGAGGTCCTTGGAAAGGGTCCTCCTTCTATGTTGTGAGGAAATGCAACATAAAATATAATAGGATTTCAATGTGTGGTCTTATGTATAAAGTCATAAATTGTGGTGCAGTTACCATCTTTGTATTGACTTACTAAACGGCATATCAAAGTGACAAAAGTTTTCACTCATTATAAAAATTAGAAGGATATATACAGTTGATCCATATGTTTTAGAGTATTCACTCTCAGTGGAGTAATACTGCACAGATTGTTGAAATTTTTTAATGTTTTATAAGATTTCAGTTTTGCGCAGGTAGTACAAGTTTTGAACAGAGAAATATCTGCAATGAAGACCAATAAGATTTAATGATCTGTGTCTCTGCAATTCTTACCATGTGATTCAAAGTTATAAACAGGGCAGTCAATTGATCAGTTGGAGGGAAGCAAAATTAGACCAACCTTCCAGCTTTCCTGGGCGTGTTGCCAAGGTTGTGCTTTGTGCTGTCACATGAACAAGGAGAATGCCTATTTTGTTTTAAATTCTTGCATGGGTTAGGACATAAAGTGGCTCATCCCTATTTAACCTTGAACTGAGTTGCCAGCTGAGTCATTTCAGAGGCAGTCATGTTGCAGTGGTTTAAAGTCAGATAATAGGCAAAAGTAGGTAACAATAACATTAATGAAGAAGGCAGGTTTTTATAACAATCTGCTCACTTCATGGTCACTATAAAGGATCCTGCTATTTTTATTATAGTTTATTTTAATTAATTGAATTTGTGTTCCCAGCCACTAGGGTGAGATTTTAAATTGTTATTACAATGCTAAGAAACTCGTCCTGTCCATTGTGATCTTTGCTTTTTGCCTAAAATGCTGTGTATTTTATTGTCTAAAGTCACTTTAGGACTTATTCAGCTGATACACAACTGCAGTCGCAAGATAGCTGCTCCAAAATATATTCTACAATTAAAGCTCTGGTTTGTCTTGAGTTCAGTTTGGAAGCAAAATTCAGCTACACAGATGTCCATGTTTATTTTTTTTTAAGTGCCAATGTATTTTAAAATCAATTTTGTTTAACTTGCTGTTATATAATAATGGAAATTGGGAAAATCCAGTTTGTATCAGAATTAAAATGAGGAAACTAAGTGCTGACGGTTTTGCTGATAATAAAAAAATGAATTCATTGGGACTTTGATAGGTAGATTCCTCATTGTTTCTGCTTTAATTTTAGTTGTACTTCCTTTTCCTCACATGCTTGCCTTCCCACAGCCAATTCCAGAGAATGTATCCGATACCCCAATAACATTCGGAATTGAGATTGAGGAACTGAAAAATCAGAAGAGTTTTCTCGCTGTGCAGGAGAAAGTGCAACAGCAGGTATGATGGATTAGCAGCTGCTAGAGTGGCTAGTTAAAGCAAAGTACAACATCTGCAGAGTGGAAGGAATGATGACGGCTGTTTGAGCAATGGTACAGTGCTACTCACTGCATCTGGAACACAGCAGACTTTGGGTTAATGGATGTCATTAGCATTTAAAGATAGAAGTTTGAAGAGCATCTGTTATTTTGTTGGATGGTTGTGAGTAGCACTGTGCTTTCTGACACATTAATTTAACATTCTGCTCCCACACTCCAGGTAACTACTTTTGCACAGATTGACAACAAAAAAAAAGGACTGGGTTTCATGAGCCTTGGTGGAATCCTGGTTGAAAAATTTGCAAAGTAATTGAGTCAATTAGGATCAAGCAAAATGTTTTTAAATTGCCTGATTTTAAAAAAATGAGCCTCATGGTGAAAACTTGTCCTTAAATTGATATGAATGTTCCTTTTCTGATGCACTCTGCTGGTTTTGGATTAGGAATCATATTCCTGGATGGTGTTTCTTGAATGATAATGACATATAGTAGTTGATGCCCCTTTTTGGTACTTTGGCCTGATCTTAGCTTAGACTTGAATATAGAGATTGGAGTGTACTTTTAATAAAACACCAATGTCAGCTTTTGATGATGTGAACTGTGTATTTATAGAATTGAACAACACCATGTAAACATCTGCAAGACTTCGGTTGGTCCACACTTTGAGTACGATGAACAATTCTGCATTAAAAGGAGAAATGGCAACAGATAAACATTGGAAATGCAGTGAGGACCTTGTATAAATGCATGCCAGGAGAGAATGAACAGCTGAGACTTTCTGCCCTAGAAACGAAAAGACCTTACAGTGTGACTCAGCAGTTGGAAAAATATGAAAAGATAGATCTTGCCACTTATTAGTGAGACATGGAATACAGACACTTGCTAATAAATACCAGAGAAACGTTATAAAAAGACCCAGAAAGTGAACCTGAGAGAATAAGGTGTAGTGAGATAACCAATAAAGCTATATTTATTTGGTAATCTTGATCAATACAGAAGGGAGAGAGAGAGAGGAATAGAAAAATCTTTTGATGAGGTTAGATCAAGAAAAGTATGTGAAGGCTTGTGTGCATCTATTTGTTGGAATTTATAACCAGTGCAAGTGTCATAAACAATGTTATTGTTACTGCATTGTTGGATCACGTACAGTTATTTAAAGGAAAGCAGTACATTACATTAAACTAAAATGTTATAATCTACAATATCATACAAATACTGAACATAGGAAAGTCTGCAGATGCTAGAAATCCAAAACAACCCACACAAAATGCTGGAGGAACTCAGCAAGTCAGGCAGCATCTATGGAAAAGACTACAAATACGTAGCTTGGGTGAGCCTTTTTCAAATGACAGCAGAGTGGCTGATATAGATAGTTATTAAAGCATAATTATTAATATACACAGGTTTATGGTTTTACTATTCCTATGGAATGGGGTGTTGGAGAAGTTAGTTCCCTTGAGGATACTGAGGTAAAATGATAAAATGTTCCTATTGTACCTGATGAACTTTCACAATTATTTGGGAAATGATGTTGCCAAGTCTGGAGGACCTGAGTTATATGGAAAGATTGAATAGGTTCAGTGATGCGATAGACGTATCCAAAATTATGAGGGGTAAATGCAAACTGGCTTTTTCCACTGAGTTTGTGTGAGACTAAAACTAGAGATCATGGGTTACGGATGAAAGGTGAAAAATTTAAGGGGAACTTGAAGGGAAACTTCTTCACTCAGAGGGTGGTGAGAGTATGGAATCAGCTGCCAGTGCAAGTAGTGCATGCGAGCCTAGTTTCAACGTTTAAGAGAAGATTGAATAGGTACATGGGTGATAGGGGTATGAAGGGCTATGGTTCAAGTGCAGGTCAATGGGAGAAGGCAGTTTAAATGGTTCAGCGTGGACCAGATGGGCCACAGGGCCTGTATCTGTGCTGTACTTTTCTATAATTCTCTGGTTCTAAATGATCTTGAATGTCAAACTTGTTTCTTTCTCTGTTTATTCAGATATAAAATCTTAAAATTCCATTTACTTGTGCCGCATTATTTGCTTTGGATCTCCATGTATATTTGTGTTTTTTTTTTAGCAGTTTCTGTATGATTCATCTAAATAGTGTACTACCATCTTTTATTCTCCACTGTCTTGCTTGCTTCCTTTGCTGAAGCTTAAGCTTCTGAAAGGTCAACAAACATCAACTAAAGGACTGAAGGAAGCTCGCCAACTGACTACTTCAACCTTTGGTTCGTCACTGCATCCCTCTTCTTTTCCTGGGCCACCTCAGGCAAGAAGTGATCAGGTTACAAATAAAATCTCACAGGGATAGACCTAAGGATTTGAATTATGCCTTATTGCAAATGATAATGAAGAGTCCACTCATTTGGTTAAGGTTATGGTTGTACAGTTATAACTTTTTGTTCTGCTATTTTGAAAAAGCTTTGCTCAGATGTGAACAAATGACAAATGGTGATGCTGGGAACCATTCAGAATTAGCTGTCAAAATCCCTTTGCTGAAGATCAGTGAGATGGCATTTACTTAAGCTTAAAATAGGGAATAAATCTTTGCTGAAGTCTTTTGAAAGATTCATCATCACCTTGTAAAGTTATCTGTCTGATTTAATTCCATTATTTTTCATTGGGTTGGGAAAGAAAATTGTCCTTTCATTTTGTCTCTTTTCCATGAAAGTATAATATTGAAAGTGGCCTGTCTCATCCAAGTATTTCCCCTTTTCGTAGCAGCAGTGACCCTCTTGGATAGAAATGTATCAACTAGCATACAGCAGCAATTTATTTAAGAATACTGTGGCATTTTGCAATGAAGGATGCAGTATATAATAGAAGAGATTTGTTTTTCTTATGAATATTTTAGGTTTGAAATGCATTTCTTTGCCACCCAAAGGAAATGCTGCTCTCCTCGACCCATGGATTAGTGTAGACAATTTGGTCAGCCAGAATCAAGAACGGTTACTTCTGAACCACAGCACTGCTGCACACAGTTGAAAACTGTAACAAGCATATCATTTTGTAATAATTAGAATCCTTAATCTCTGTGCCAAGATATTTCCTCCTCTTTGATCTTTGGCTGAATGTTACCAATGGAAACACATACAGATTTGTAAGGAATAACTGACAAAGGGACAGGCAATGTTTTCAAAATGTTAATTTGATTTAAAAAAACATAAAATCTCTGGCTGAGAGGGTCCTTTAAATTGGCAACTCTCCATGTTTCCAAATGTAGCCACAAAAAGGATTCAGTTAGGCTCCCATTACATGAAATAGAAACATAGAAAACCTACAGCTCAATACAGACCCTTCGACGAACAAAGCTGTGCTGAACATGTCCTTACCTTAGAAATTACCGAGGGTTACCCATAGCCCTGTATTTTTCTAAGCTCCATGTACCTATCCAGGAGTCTCTTAAAAGACCCTATCGTATCCGCCTCCACCACCGTCACCAGCAGCCTATTCCACGCACTCACCACTCTCTGTGTAAAAACTTACCTGACATCTCCTTTCTACTTACTTCCAAGCACCTTAAAACTGTGCCCTCTCATACTAGCCATTTCAGCCCTGGGAAAAAGCCTCTGACTATTCACACGATCAATGCCTCTCATCATCTTATACACCTCTATCAGGTCACTTCTCATCCTCTGTCACTCCAAGGAGAAAAGGCCAAGTTCACTCAACCTACTCTCACAAGGCATGCTCCCCAATCCAGGCAACATCCTTGTAAATCTCCTCTGCACCATTTCTACAGTTTCCATGTCCTTCCTGTAGTGAGGTGACCAGAACTGAGCACAGTACTCCAAGTGGGGTCTGACCAGGGTCCTATATAACTGCAACATTACCTCTCGGCTCCCAAACTCAATCCGACGATTGATGAAGGCCAATGTACCATATGCCTTCTTAACCACATATATAATCAACTTTATCATGTCTGAGTTTAGCAAGGTTCACCCTGAATTTTTTTGTTACCCCATTGTTGGTCCCAATGTTTTACTTGTAATATTTAGGTATCTGTTCCTGCCATGAACATGGAGCTTGCTGTGATGAGGATAAATCAGAAATTCAAAATTTAACTTGGTTTTACAATATTGCATAAGAGAGTGAAAGGTGGTCACAGTTGGCCTGTTGTTCCAGTCACTTACTTAGTGCTATCCCTGATGAAATGCATTTGAGCAAAATCTAATCTCCATCTCTGGCTTTGTTGTGCATTTGTGATATGCCTTTACTACATTCCCTCCTAGGTCATGGCCAATTTATTAACCAGTGATATTTAGCTTGTGGCTTGAATTTAACCTTTCAATTATCACTAATACAGTGACATGTCTCATTGAATTGCCAGTGGGGTTTATGATTGTGTTAGTTTGCATTGTCAGTTTCTTTGCTGCTGATCTGCTTTGTCAAAACTATTTTGGAAAATGTAATATTGATGGAGGTTTTGTGGAAAACCACTGAGTGCCCACATGAAAATATTGTCATGCAATTTCTGCACATCAAATGTCTGACTTTCATTCTAGATAAAAACCAAGGGCTACATCCATACCAGGGCTGGTTTTACTGTCACTGCAGCTGAGTCTGTCTTTTGTCTGGAGTTAGTTAGATGACTCAGACTATCAAGTATTTTCTAACTTTTCTGTATTTTGTACCTGAGTGGGTAACTGGTCTGTAAATATAAGAAGCAGGAGTAGGCCATCTGGCCTGTTGAACCTTCTCCGCCATTCAATGGCTGATCTGACCATGGACTCATCTCCACCTACCTGCCTTTTCCTCATAACCCTTAATTCCCCTACTATGCAAAATCTATCCAACCTTGTCTTAAGTATATTAACTGAGGTAAATATCTAAGTTGTATCATTGAATCAAAGTATTTCATAATTAAAATGAGAAGAGGAACAAATGGGCATGATGGTCAGTTGCAAGAGAAGGGTGATGGAGAACAGGGTCAAGTTCCCAGCAGAATAAAATATTGGGACTGAGAGTCTGTGGTGGAAGGAAGTACGTGGGAATAAGTGCTTTGCTGGTTTGAAGTTGGTAGTTCAGTGGATGGAGGAAGAAATTCTACTGTGAAACAACAGAAGCAGGATTTGGCCAACCTCTCACTTTTTTTCCCCTCTGTACCCATATGCCCCAATTTATGGTTTAGTGCGCTAGGTAATAAAACTTCAAAGGAGAAATAGATATAGGTGAATGAAAATTTGTGTCTTATTTTGAGTTGCCTGAAGTTTCTGCTTTTATACTTGTGTTGTGGCAACATTGCAGTGCAAGACATAAAAATTATTGTATATACATTATAAAAGAAGCAACAGAATCAAGGTTGTGTATCAAAAAGCTTAAATACTTTAGGTTGATATGTCAAAGGGCTCATGATTTGTGGGTCTTTGGACGTATTTGTCATGGTGCTACATCATCAAAGATTCATGTACGAGTTGTCGTCTCCCAATAAAATGTGATTAGCCACTCCTGTGTTGGTAACACAGTGACTCTCCACAGAACATTTTGCATTTGTGTCAGTGTTCGCACTGTGCTGATCTCTTGAGTCTTTTACAAGAGAGAGCCAGATGCAGAGGTGATTTATCTTGTGTAAATACGTGCACCATAGATTCAAAATTAGTCATAGTGATCTTGGGCTGACTTCCCCTCTTTCCAGGCATGTTATAAAGTTAGGTCAATTCAATGGCAAACTGGCCTACTCTCTACACAATGCAGCCTCCATTTCATGGTAAGATGCTGGTTTATTCCATCTTTGTTGATTGATGTCTGTCATCCAGACTGCCCTGTTTGGTGCTGCCGAAATCGAAAGACATCTCTACTGAACTGCCATACTTCACTGAGGCCATAAAGCGCTCATTATTCAAGTCAGTTCTCACATCCAATGCTGACTGTAAGGAGTATGCATATTTTCCCTGCGTCTGTGTCTGTTTCTCTTGGTTGCTTTGCTTTCTTCCTGCACCATCTGAAAGGAAATGCACCTCACATTTGGCCTAGATAGTCTACATCCCCATGATGTGAACATACAGTTCTTGGGAACTCTGTCCTCCAGTAGTTCTTTCCCCCTTTCCCACCCTTCCCGTTCTAGTCCTTCCATTTTTGTCCTTTCCCCTCAACTGCCATCTCCCTCTCTCTGTCTTTGTTCCGTACACCTGCTATACACACTGTTCACCACTCCCTGGTTATGAGTTCATTGGCAGTTCACCACTCCCCTAATGGTTCCCATTGCTAATATTCCAGCACTGGTTGCACTTTGTGTTCCTGCTTAACTCCGTCCAGCAGCTGTTTTCAATCTTCACACTCTCCTTTCACCACCTTGCTCCAGCTGCTTATTTTTTCTGTCCCTCTCTTGTGTCTGTCTCCATCTCTCATCCACCTGCTACTGTCTCCAAACTCCATCCCAGCTCCACCTCCCCTACCTGGTGAACTTGCCTTTCATTGTACATCCCTCCTCAGGACACTAATCGCCTCAGTTTCCTTTTTCACCGCTCCACTTCTTCTGTTTGTATCAACTCACCTCTCCATTCTCAGTCCTGATGATGGTTTTGATTTGGAAACATCAAACATTTCTTTTCTCTCATAGATAATACTTGATCCACTGATTTCCTCCGCAAGATTGTTTATTGTGACAAAAATGTGGTGGTTGGCTTCCAAAAATAATCACTGGTGCAGGCTAAAATAGATGGGTATGTGAGAGAAGGGTTTACAGAGACAGAAGTGGAGAATAGGACTGATAGCTGGCGTCAACTCAGTGAGTTGAATGATCTCCTCGTTGTAAGAAGAACATGAAAAACATGTAAAATATGTTTAAGAAATCAGCTGATGAGTTGCATGTGAAGCAAGGCATATTACTCACCATGATAAGTCTACTGTACACTGTTCAATGAGTAATTTAGAAAGTAAAGAAAACAAATAACAGCAGCCTTTTAAAGCAGCAAAATTTCTTCAGAAAAAGAGAATAGCATGGAGAACAATTGCATGTAAGTTTTATGTGCAAAGTCTGTGTCAGCCAATTGTTACAGTCTTTGCATAGCTTTATTGACAAGACAAATACCCAATCGTCTAATCTTTGGTTGGCTGCACAGTCATTATTTGCAGCCTTACTCGTTAACTATTGTATTTCACAATGCTGATGAATTTTGCACCTAGAACTGATTAACACCTGCGCATGTGAACCAAAGTTCAAAAGTTCATCATAAATTTATTACCAAAGTACATAAATATCACCATATACAACCCTGAGATTGATTTTCTTTTAGTGGATATACTCAGTAAATCCAGTAGTATCAGTGAAAGGCTGTAAACAACCCGACAGACATACCAACCAATGTGCAAAAAACAAAAAACTGTGCAAATACAAAAGAAAAATAAAGAAATAATAATAATAGTAAGCATTAAATATGGAGAACATGAAATTAAGGATCCTTGAAAGTGAGTCTATAGGTGTGGGAATAGTTCACTGATAGGACAAGTGAAATTAAAACATAGAAACATAGAAAACCTACAGCACAATACAGGCCCTTTGGCCCACAAATCTGTGCCGAACATGTCCTTACCTTAGAAATTACCCAGGGTTACCCATAGCCCTCTATTTCTCTAAGCTCCATGTACCTATCCAGGAGTCTCTTAAAAGACCCTATCATATCCACCTCCACCACCGTCGCCAGCAGCCCATTCTATGCACTCACGACTCTCTACGTAAAAAAAACTTACCCCTGACATCTCCTCTGTACCTACTTCCAAGCACCTTAAAACTGTGCCCTCTCGTGCTAGCCATTTCAGCCCTGGGAAAAAGCCTCTGACTATCCACACAATCAATGCCTCTCATCATCTTATACACAAATTGAGTGAAGTTGTCCCCATTCGTTCAAGATCCTGATGGTGGAAGGTAATAACTGTTCCTGAATCCGGAGGTGTGGGTCCTGAGGCTCCTGTACCACCTTCTTGATGGCAGCAGTGCGAAGAGAGCTTGGCCTGGATAGTGGGTGTCCTTGATGATGAATGCTGCTTTCCTGAGACAGTGTGTGGTGTAGATGTGCTCTGTGGGGGGAAGGGCCGCCATATCTATAACTACTTGTAGGATTTTCTATTCAAGGGAATTAGCTGTGATGCAACCAGTAAATACATCTATAGAGGTTTGTCAAAGTTTTCGATGTCATGCCAAATCTTCACGAACACCTAAGAATGTAGTGGTGCTGCCATGCTTTCTTTGTAATTGCACTATGTCAGCTGTCAGCAGATGATGACGTTTTGATTTGTGATCTTTGAAGGTGAACACAATTACACTGGGTTCTCCCCTTAACATCTGTGTGGATGCACATCATTAGAAACATAGAGATCACTAAATGAGTAGCTGTATCATTCTGCACTTCTAAATCTTAAAGCTTTTCTTTGAGCAAAATTATTGTATCTGCCTGTTTTTTTTCTGCTACCCTGCATGGTTTATGGAATCAATTATTTTTATAATTGAAAGAACAGAAGTAGAGCCAGTTTGTCTTGGAATTTGTGAGCCCCTACGACTCACTAAAGTAGGAGCGACTGCAATGGTTGTGATTTCTAACAAAGCTGGAAGGGAGGATTTTAAATTGTTCGATGAATTTCTTGCACTGCAACAACAGAGTTAAGAAAACTAGATTTTAAAAAATCTTGGCTTGTAAAAGAGATGCTGGTGAAACTCAGCAGGTCAGTTAGCGTCTGAGGAGAAAGAAAGGTGTATGGGTGTAATGGAGCAAATGAGGTGAGTGTAAATATTGTTGTCATGGACGAGGTGAACTCTAAGGGTATGTTTCTGGTCTGTAATTTCAATGATTCTATGAGGAAGGGAATTAATGTTTCAGGTCAATGGTCTTTCAAAAGAAAGACCCCACAGATGCTGACTGGCCTGCTGTATATTGCTAACATTTCTTTATTTAAAATTTACAATATCTGCAAGTTTTGTTTTATGATGTAAGTTTTGAATGCATAAGGAGTGTATGGTTTGAAATGCTTTACAGATGTGTGATTGAAATTAGCTACACATAATAAATATAGCCTTGTGGACAGTTCTGCAGATTTAACTTTGAATGAGACTTGCAGGAGCTATGTAAAGTGCAGATAAGAATTAATAAATGTGATATCTCAATCTCCAGATATCAAAGGAGTTGGATCAGTTTGATACAAATATCCAGCAAATGCTGGATGTCTTGGAAGAGGAAATACAACTTGGAGAGAATCTGAAAGACGAGGACTTTGAGAAAGATATGGTGAGTTCAGTAGAAGTTGCACATCTGTTGCATTAAGCCCAGCAGTGTGCCAAATGCCAAGTTAATGACAGACCTTTCAACAAGTGCAATGTAAAACATGAAATGTGAATGAATTAAGGAATTTTCCTCTTGATAATAAGAAATAATAGCTGACAGACAATTGATATTCTGTGACGTATTCCTTAAGGGCTAGAAATTATGATTACATCAGTCATTTTCCCAGTGGACTTCTTGCATTCATAGTTCAAGCTTTAGAAACCTGGAACTAGAAATTCAAATGTAAGAAAATCTGCAGATGCTGGAAATTCAAGCAACACATACAAAATGCTGGTGGAACCCAGTAGGCCAGGAGGCATCTATAGATGCTGCCTGGCCTGCTGCGTTTACTAGAAATTCAAAGTAGTTTCTTGGTGTATTATTGGATTAACATGTGGAAGTGTATACATGAGATATTAAACATTTTTGTAAGCCTTAACACAAAAGTACATGCAAGAGAAACCTGGCTTGGTAACATATTTATGCTGATGTCACAAATATTGTTAATCTGTTTTGTCAGCAGCACTCTGCTGTTACTCTGTGTAATATCACTGCAACACTGAATTGTATTATTAGCTACTTTGAAATTGCATCATGAAAATTTCAACATTTTTCCTTTAAGATTAGTTGGAACATAGAGCAACAAATTGCTGAAGTTGACTTTGTTTATCTGAACAGCTGTACTCCTGTTCTTAAAGACGTAAAATTGTCCAATTTTGCCATCGTTGAGTTAAGAATCCAAAATGTTTGAAATCTTTATCTCATCTGATTGCTATTTTAGTAAGGGAGAGGAGAGCATTTGGTATGCTCTTTTATCTTTTTAATATATTAAAAAACTGGTTCTAAAAGTCGGTTATCAGCAGTAAGACGTATTTGTGACAAAACACTCTGGTATCAGTGGATGTTTTTTAATGTATGACTTAACCAGTTCCCAATTGAATGAGCTTGAGTTGTGTTTCACTTGCTCAGAACAAAATACAAAACTTTTAACCATTGGGGAAATTATAACTTGTGTTTCACAAAATGTAAGGCTTGTGTTTAAAAATGTTTCTTTATCACTTTGCAAGTCAAATTTTAATTATCAATAAAATTAAGTTTCCAATATGTGTTTGCAATGTAAGAACACAGTTGCTTTTAGTAACAAAGTAAGCTTAAGGCTTCAACAAGCCAAACCATTGTGACAAGTTACATTAAGGACATGGGAACACTAGAAAAGTTCTTGTACATTCTCTCTCTCCCTTTGAGGCCGAAGATAAAGAAGCATGAAAGCGCATACTACTGGCTTAAGGATAACTCCTACCCCACTTATTATAAGACTATTGAATGGTTCCCTTGTATGATAAGATGGACTCTTGACCTCACGATCTACCTCGTTATGATCCTGCATCTTACTGTCTACCTGCACTGCACTTTCTTGGCAGATGTTGCATTATTTCTGTGTTCTGTTGTTGTTTTACCCTGTACAACCTTTGGAGATTTCTCCTCAGTTTACAAATCTTTGCTCAATGGATTTAATTCCTCAAACTCATTTTGCTGCAATTTATATTTTTTACTCAGTTTTATTTAATCACTTGATACCTGTATTCAAAACAAATGTCCTCTTGAGTATTTGCTACCTGGAGTTATTTGAAGAAAGTTCTATTTTTAAAAAAATAGTTGGGTGATGAAATTCTGCAACAAGATTAACAACTTGAAATTTTCCAACCAGCTGTAATCTCAACCTTTAAAGTGTTTCCAGGTAAACAGGTAGAAACATTTCCTTTTACAGTGATGTCTGAATTATGCTAGAGGGTTCACATTACAAGGACATATTGGATAGACAAAGTTTTTTTTCTTTGGAGTTTAGAAGATTGTGTTGATTAGATTTAACAGAGGAATAACACTTTGTTGAGGAAGGAACTCCTTCATATTGAAGTTAAACCAATGTGACATAGCCTTAAGTAATTCTAGAGTAACTTCAGAAAATATTTTTCACATCAAGATGTAAGGAAATGTAGGATACTTACTCCTTTCCCCAAAAAAGTCTGTAATAGCTAGATCGATTCAGCTTTTCAAACAGGCATTAAGTAATTGGAACTACTGTGGTTAAATGATAAAATTGAATGCTGGAGCGGTGTTACAGCACCCTAATGTTGTTCTCATATTTTGATGTCTATGCCTATGAAGAAGCAGAATTTAAAACTAACATTTGAATAGGAAGAACATTGAAAGATAAAGGAAATTGGACATGAAAGAGTATGCACAAATCATCAATCTAATGAATATTGTATTATGATCAGCACCGGTTGACACATGTAGTGAAATTTACATATAAAAGCAAAGCACGCACTTCACGAACAAATACAAAGTTTAATGATTATTAAGCAACTCTAACAACACTTTGATAAGTTGTGCAAAAGGAGAAGGTCAAATTGTGGCAAATAACTATTTTGTTACATCTAAGTAGCAGCTGTTCAACAGCACCTTTTGCAAAATGTAATAAGACTCAAGACCTTTGGGTAATTGTAAACTTGCATAAAAATGACAAATATTCCATTAACATCATAGTTTAGTTCGATTACTGTGCTCATTCAACCAGCACAGACCAAACTACACAATTTAATTTAACCTTGCTATTTTTGCATTTCATTGAGAAGTAATGTATTCAGTAATTGTTCTCTCGTGCAGTTTAAGAATTGAAAACCCTGTTGCAGAACTAAATATCTCTTCATCAGCAGATTTAAATAGAACTTTTTATTTATGAGGCAAGGATGAAATCTTTTTGCTGACAGCTTAAGTTTTTTTTAAGTGTTGCATTTACATGATAGCATCTATATTTTGCAGGAATTATCACTGATAAATTTCGCTTCAGGGCTCAAATTCTTTTGACTATCATACGGAGAAGAGTCTTCTGTCTGTCGCTTAGATTTCTATGAAGGTTCTCAGTCATCCAGGTCATTGTATATCAAGCTGTAGTAAATCTAGGCTACTGGACTTGCTGTGTCATCGAGAAGATGTTTCACCACTCATCCCAGAGGCTCTGTTTCAGGAGATAGGCACACCCATTAGTAAATGAGTAAAGCTACTAAGACTTGATGTTTCAATCCCTATGGTAAATTGGTACTCTCAATGTTGGCAGTGGGCTTGGAGTGGTGACAAGGAGGGGGGTAGGTACGTCATCAGGGTCATCAGGTGGGCACCTTCCTTCTTTGACGTTTCGTTGATAAGCCCACGATGTCTCCAGAGGGCTCAACGGTGCTACCTGGCATGCCAGATACACCCCCCTCAGTTCCATACCCTCCTGTCTTCATCTTGCAGCCCAGTTGTTGTCTTTCCTTTTAATCCAAATCCAATTGCTACTTTCCTATGCTGCATTTGACAAGGACTTGATTGCTTGTTGGAGGGAGTGACCTCTCACCCCCAACTTCTCCAATAGACTGGTCGTAGATGTAGCAACAAATCCCCTGCATCCCACTACTACAGGGAAAATCTTGGTCTTCTGGCTATTCTGGGCAGCTTCATTTGCCAGCTCAGAGTACTTGGTCTTTTTCTTCTCATAAGCTTCTGCGACACCATCTTCTCATGGTACTGTCAATTCCACAACATATGCCAACTTGGAATGTTGTAGCCGCAATGTCTGGGGGAAATGAGCTTTTTTCCCAAGTCCACGTCCATTTTCCAATCCCGAGCAACCTGCAGAATGCTTACGTCTTTTGATGTTATACGGTGCTCTGGAGGTTGGCCTGCTGGTACAAATCATGTGATGTGGACAGCTCCTGCCAATGTCTGTGGGAGAGCATTTGTGGTGATTCGCCTCTGTTCCAAGATTGATGCCAGCTGTCTGAGAAGTTGGTTATGCGGCCAAGTGTACCGCCCCTGGGTGAGGCTCGTGGTGCATCCTGTTAAAATGTGCCTTAGTGATCCAGATGCTTGACAAAGAAAGCAAACGGGATCTTCTCCCCACCACTGGTTCAGGTTCTGGGGTGTGGGTAGGGGGTCTGATGACAAAACTTAGCCGAGATCCCTCCATCTCCCAGATGTCACGCCAGCTAAGTTTCCTCTTTTCCAGGCTCTCACAATTAGTCCATTGGCCCTGCTTGGCCATTGAGATGGCCCTGGTGTGTCGCTCTGCCTCCTCCTGTCTTCTCAACTCCTCCACCACGAGCCGTCTCTTCTGCACTGATGTTGCCTCGTGCCATTGAGGAGCCTTTGGAACGAGCCCGAGCCCGGCTTTCCCGTGTTGGACTTGGCCAACCACATCCCTGAAGTGAAGAGCAGACTGAGCACTCTGAATGGCTTCAGATGGGGTCCACTTCCTCCCCGTTGCTACACGGGGTGGGGGGGGGGCACCGCTCGAATAATGGTATCTTCAGATTCAGTGAGGGTCATGACCAACCTTGCTTTGGTGCATTTGAATTCTTCCACAAGACTTGCTTTGATTTTTTTCCCTTTACGATTCCTAATCTCTACCCAGATGGTTTCAACATTCTGCAGAGAATTTCACTGGAATTGAGAAGAATGAGAGGAGATCTTATAGAAATGTACAAAATTATGAAAGGGATAGATAAGATGGAAGCAGGAAAGTTGTTTCCTCTGGTAGGTGAGACTAGAACTAGGGGATATAGCCTCAGGATTCAGGGGAGTAAATTTAGGTCAGAGAGTAGGAGGAACTGCTTTTCTCAGAGGGTGATGAATCTGTGGAATTCTGTGCCCAATGAAGCAATGGAGGCTACCTCCTTTTCTAAATATGTTTAAGACAAGGTTGGATAGATTTTTGCATAGTAGGGGAATTAAGGGTTACGGGGAAAAGGCAGGTAGGTGGAGATGGGTCGATGGCCAGGTCAGTGGAGCAGGCTTGACAGGCCAGATGGCCTACTCCTGCTCCTGTTCTTATTTCTCATCCACGGTGGGTAGTTTTCCAGTTTATAAACACTGTGAGTTGTCTAAAGGTATAGCAAACACTGTGGGTGATTAAGAGATGTAGAGGTAGTGGGAGGGTCGTTAGTCTCATCTCTGCATGAATGGAGATGTGAACTGTTGTGGAGATGCCAGGGTAGAGATGTTAGGACTGCATTGTAAGTAGCTGATAGGTGGTGTTGTAACCACCACCTCTGTCCAGGGATGGGTTTTCCAGTTTGAAAGATGGCTTCTTCAACCCCTCTTTCAAACCACCTGTCCTCCCTGTCCAACATAGGAGGGCGAACACCTCAGGTTAAGTATCGGTTGTATAGCTACACCTAAAGGACAAGGGACAACAATGTGCACATTTTGGATGGGGAGGACAGGTGATTTGAAAGAGGTGTTAAAGAAACCATCTTTGTCAAACTGTCCTGACGTCTCTATCCTGGCATCTCCGCAACAGTTCACACCTCCGTTCATGCAAAGGTAAGACTAATGACCCTCCCGTTACCTCTACGACTCTCAATGGCCCCCATGTGATTGCTATATCTTTAAAAAAACTCACAGAGTTTATATGCCGGAAAACTAACCACCATGAATTAGAACTAAAGGAGCCTCTCAGATGAGTGGTGAAACGTCTTCCAGACATCACAACAAGCCAAACAACAGGAATTCTGCAGATGCTGGAAATTCAAGCAACACACATAAAAGTTGCTGGTGAACGCAGCAGGCCAGGCAGCATCTCTAGGAAGAGGTGCAGTCGACGTTTCAGGCCGAGACCCTTCGTCAGGACTAACTGAAGGAAGAGTGAGTAAGGGATTTGAAAGTTGGAGGGGGAGGGGGAGATCCAAAATGATAGGAGAAGACAGGAGGGGGAGGGATGGAGCCAAGAGCTGGACAGGTGATAGGCAAAAGGGATACGAGAGGATCATGGGACAGGAGGTCCGGGAAGAAAGACAAAGAGGTGGGGGGGGGGGACCCAGAGGATGGGCAAGAGGTATATTCAGAGGGACAGAGGGAGAAAAAAGAGAGTGAGAGAAAGAATGTGTGTATAAAAATAAGTAACAGATGGGGTACGAGGGGGAGGTGGGGCATTAAGATGAAGCCACACTCAGGTTGGAGGAACAACACTTTATATTCTGTCTGGATAGCCTCCAACCTGATGGCATGAACATCGACTTCTCTAACTTTCGATAATGCCCCACCTCCCCCTCGTACCCCATCTGTTACTTATTTTTATACACACATTCTTTCTCTCACTCTCCTTCTTCTCCCTCTGTCCCTCTGAATATACCCCTTGCCCATCCTCTGGGTTCCCCCCCCATGTCTTTCTCCCTGGGCCTCCTGTCCCATGATTCTCTCGTATTCCTTTTGCCTATCACCTGTCCAGCTCTTGGCTCCATCCCTCCCTCTCCTGTCTTCTCCTATCATTTCGGATCTCCCCCTCCCCCTCCCACTTTCAAATCCCTTACTCACTCTTCCTTCAGTTAGTCCTGACGAAGGGTCTCAGCCCGAAACGTCGACTGCACCTCTTCCTAGAGATGCTGCCTGGCCTGCTGCGTTCACCAGCAACTTTTATGTGTGTTGATCACAACAAGTTGAGTTGCCTTGATTTACTACAGCCTGATATAGATTCATATGCTGTGATCTTAAATCACAATCATCTTCCATTGGTATATTTTCAAATTATGCAAAAATTGTCACTTTTGCTACAGAATTGAATTCCTTTTACATAATACTTTTCCACATGTCATCTTTCAGAATAAATCTGTGGATCAAAATTGTGGTACAAGTTACTTTTGATTATTTACAGTTTTCAGTTTCAGAAACACAATTCACTTGGAACTCTTTCACTGCATGGAAGGGAAACTGTCAACTATCCATCTGTGTGCAATTCGGATTTGCAATGCAAGGTTTTGTTTCAAATTATTCTGACATACATTTTTCCCTTTTATAAAAATGTCTGTGTTTATGTTGATGGATTTACAATGGATGTGTGAACAATAGTTATTAGTATTGATGGGACTCCTTTCTGTAAAAATTCAGCAGAAATGTATATGATGTCGACTGGGTCTAAATCCCCCAGTTGCGTTTTCTTTCTCTTCACTGACCATTAGTTCTGCAAACCTTATTTGACTTGAGACCACTGTTAGGGGTAATTGCAAATGGTATGTGGTTGTTTGGCACTTTGATCATGAGCATGCTGCAAACTACTTCACGCTGGCATGGGTATCAGTAATGCCTCTGAAAATGTAAAGTTAGCACTGCAGAACAATTTATGCTGTTCTTTCCACATTGTGGACAATTTGTTTCAAGCAATTCTTTATTAATGCTGCAGAGTGAAGACGATGAGAGAAAAATGAATGAACTGACAAAACGGGCAGATTTGTTGCAACAGGATATCTCAGATGAGAGAAAGCGAGAAGAAATTAAAAAGAAACAACGGATGCTGGAGGCTAAATTTAATATTCTCAAGGTATGATCATTTAAAAGTACATAAAACACCATCTGCATACTTACTTGGAAATGAAAGAACAACATCATGTGCCTATTTTCATATATCAGTGTCCTTAAATTCTGCTTCACTTTGTTTATGGGCTTCTCTTGGAATGCTCATTCCAGAATTGCATACTTTTTTGGGTCACGGTAAGTAACTGCAGATGGCCATTATAGATGAATTATTTGCTGCTAGCTGACAATAATCAAGTGCGATATAGTGCACCTATTTATCAAAATTGCAATTTTACCCAACAGTTCTGAAAAATACAATTGAACACAAATTTTAATATCTCAGTCCACGAATCAATTTATATGATATCAACTCAAAATAAAATTTATTATCAAAGTACATACAAGTTACCATATGTTACCTTGAAATTTTTTTTTGCAGGTATTTACAGGAAAACAAAGAAATACAATAGAATCTATGAGAAGTCATATATTAACAATTATTGACAAACCACCAATGTGCAAAGGAAGCCAGACTGAGCTAATAAAAAATAAAATATTACTAAGAACATGAGTTGCAAAGAGTCCTTGTCAGTGAGCCCACAAGTTATAGAATCAGTTCAGAGTTGTGAGTGAAGTTATTCATGCCACTTTGGGAGCCTGATGGTTGAAGGGCGATAATTGTTCCTGAACATGATAATGTGGGACCTCAGGCGCCTGTACATCTTGCTTGATGGTAGTAGTGAAAAGAGAGCATGACCTGGGTGGTGGGGTCTCTGATGATGGATGCTGCATTCTTGTGGCAGCACACCATGTAAATGTGCCCAATGATAGGGGGAACTTTGCCTGTGATGCTTTGGTCTGTATCCACCACTTTCTATAGACTATGCAATTCCTGGACTTTGATGGTTTCATTCCTGGCTGTGATGCAACCAGCTAGTATGTTCTGCACTGTTCATCTGTAGAAGTTTGTCAAAGTGTTAGATGACCTGCCAAATCTACACCAAATTCTAATAAAGTAGAGTTGCTGTTGTGACTTCTTTATGATGGTTCCAGGTCAGATCCTCTGATATGATAATGCCAAGCAATTTAAAGCTACTGACACGCTACACCTCCAGACTCCTAATGAGGAATGGCTTATGGACCTTTGGCTTCTTCCACCTGTAATCAATAATCAGCTCTTTTCTTTTGCTGGTGTTGAGTGGGAGGTTGTTGTTGTTGTTGTGGTGCCACCATTCAACCAGACTTTAAATCACCCTCCAATATGCTGATTCATCACCACCTTTAATTCAGTGAACAAACTTAAGTACAGCATTGGAGCCATGCAATCATGGGTATAAAGTGAGTAAAACAGGGGGGTAAGTACACAGCCTTGCAATGCTGATGGTGATTGTAGAGGAGGTGAGCTGTTGTTGCCAATCCATACTGACTGGTGTCTGCAAATAAGGAAATTGAGTATGCAGTTGCACAGAGGGGTATTGAATTCCAGGTCTTGGAGCTAAGCAATGAGTTTTTGAGGAGATGATAGTTTTGAAGGCTGAGCTGTGGTGTGCATATTCATAGTCCAGGTATTCCAGATCTGAGTGAAGGGCCAATGAAATGGCATCTGCTTTGTGACAGTAAGCAAATTGGAGTAGATCCAGACCACTCCTCAGGCAGGAGTTAATTTGCTCCATGACCAACCTCTTGAAGCATAACCTGCTCTTTTTGGGTACCTGTGTGATTGAAGCCTGCTTGAGCAGATTGGGTACCTCAGAGTGCCAAAGCGAGAGGTTGAAGATGTTCATAACACTCCAAGCAGGTGATTATCACAGGTCTTCAGTGCTTGGCCAAGTGGTCGAGTGTGTTCAGTCCTCTGGTGCTGCAGGTGATGTGCTGATGGTAATCAGACAGAAAGTTCTTCAAGCTAGCCTGATTGCAGTCCTTGGCAAGGATATCAGTGTAGGCTTTTTGTGTTTTTTTAATCATGGCAGTAAATACATTCAGTGTTTGCTTGACAACAGCCTTAAGCAGAAGGCAAACTGCAGTCAGGATTACAGAGTAGAACTCTTGGTAAGTAGATATGCAATATATTAAACTCATTGTACTTTGGTCACTAATAATACCAGCTTAATGTTTTACAAGCGACATGGCATAACTCTTACTGCTGCTGTGAAGTCTTACATTGACAATAATGGAGTGAAATATATAATAAAATCAGAAATGTATCTCGCATTTGAGAGTTCAGCAATTGCTCACAAGCATATTATATGAAGCCATTATATGAAAATATAGAAGAAAAAGGACTGCAATTTCTCTGTCCTGCATTCAGATTGCAATGAGGGAGTGATATATGTTCATATACGCCAGGTTGCATTAAAATTGTGTTGTGTGTTAATCTTTAAGTATATCATCCCCAGTTTTAGAGGCCATGATTAAGCCAGGGAGTGTAGAAATGACAGGGTGTTTTATTTCATCAAGTGAACACCCAGGTATTTACAGAACTGATGACATTGCAAATTTTCATCACAGTTGCATTTCCTTTTCGCCACATCTACATTTTTCCAGTTTGCTTCACTTGGATGCAGAAGGACCAAGTTTTGTTTAATATGCACAACTGAGCAATGATGAGTGATTATTGTAATTTTATTGCAAGTATTTAGCCATTAAGACCCGCCCCTTGATGCTGTGGCCCAGACAGAAATTTCATTTTCTCTATTTACAATGATGTTACCTGAATTAGGAGTACTTGCTCTAAGCACAAACTTGCATTGCTTTCTCTGGAACATCAGAAGCTTAGGAGTGACCTGACGTAAGTATACAGAACAATAAAGCGCATGGACATTTGACATTTCCACATGAGAGATTGTTCTTTCCCAGGATGGAAATGTCAAATACTAGAGAGCTTTATGTGAGAGTGGGGAAATTAGAAGGAAATAAGGTAGATAATCTTGTAACCCAACTGGAGATTGGCAGGTATGATGTTCTAGCCATCCTTGAGTTGTGGTTAAAAGAAATCATAGTTGAGAGTTTAACATCCGGGGATGCACATTGTATTGAAATGACATGCAGGTACACAGAGGGGGTTCTTTTGGTAAAAAGTGAAATCAGATCCTTAGAAAGAGGTGACATAGGATCTGAAGGTTTAGAATCCTTGTGAGTAGAGATAAGAAACTATGAGGGTAAAAAGACCCTGATGGCGAGTTACATACAGTCCTCTAAACAGTGGCCAGTATATCAGCTACGAATTACAATGGGAGATAGAAAAAGCATGTAAAAGGGGCAATGTTGCGATAATCATGGGGGGTTTCAATACACAGGTAGATTGGGAAGATCAGCTTGGTGCTAGATCCCCAGAGAGGGAATTTATAGAATGCCTACGAGATGGCTTTTTAGAGCAATTTGTGTTTGAGCCCATTAGGGGAGCAGCAGTTCTGGATTGGGTGTTTGCAATAACCCGGATTTGATTCAGGAGCTCAAGGTAAAGGAACCATTAGAAGTCAGTGATCATAATATGATAGAATTCACCCTGCAGTTTGAGAAAGAGAAGCTAAAATCGACGTATCTTTATTGCAGTAGTAAAGGGAATTACAGAGGCATGAGAGAGGAGTTGACCAAAGTTGACTGGAAGGAGAAACTGGAGAAACAGTGATTGCTGGTGTTTCTGAGGGAAAGTCGGAAGGCACAAAAAAGATGCATCCTAAAGATGAAGTAGTATTCTAAAGGGAGGATGAGGCAACTGTGGCTGACAAGGGAAATCAAAAACAGCATAAAAGCAAAAGAGAGGGCATATAATATTGCAAAAATTAGTGGGATGTAGAGAATTATGAAGCTTTCAAAAATTAATAGTAGGCAACTAAAAAAGCCATGAAGAGGGAAAGGATGAACTATGAAGATAAGCTAGCCAATAATGTAAAAGAGGATCTAAAGAGTTTTTCAAACATGTAAAGAGTAGTAGAGAGATGAGAGTGGGTATCTTATCTCTGGAAAATGACACTGGAAAGGTAGTAATGGGGAGGGGTAAAAGAAAGATAGACAAAGTTTATAAGAACTTTCATCATACTCCACTGTGGAAAACTCTAGCATAATGTCAGAAATGCCAGTGTATCAAGGAGCAGAAGTGAGTGTTGTTGCTGTTACTGAGGTGAAGGTGTTTGGGAAGCTGAAAATTCACTTGGACCAAATGGGCTGACCTCAGGCTTCTGAAAGAGGTAGCTGAAGAGATTGTGAATGATCCTTCAAGAATTACTAGGTTCTGGAATGGTTCTGGAGGACCAGAAAATCATAGATGTCACTCGGCCCTTTAAGAGGGGAGAAAGGCAGAAGAAAGGAAATTATATGTCTGTTAGTCTGACTTAATTGGTTGGAAAGATGTTGGAGACTATTATTAAGGATGAGGTTTCAGGGTGCTTGGAGGCACTTGATAAAATAGGCCAAAGTCAGCATGGTTTACTGAAGGAGAAAACTTGCCTGACAAATCTATTGGAATTCTTTGAGGAAGTAACAAGCAGGACAGACAAAGGTGAGTCAGTGGATGTTGTTTATTTGGATTTTCAGAAGGCCTTTGCAAAGTACCATACATGAGGTTGCTTAACAAGATAAGAGCTCATGTTATGACAGGAAAGGTATTAACATGGATAGAAGATTGGCAAATTGACAGGAAGCAAAGAGTGGGAATAAAGGGAGCCTTTTCTGGTTGGCTGCCAATGACTAGTGATGTGCCGCAGGATTTGGTGTTGGTGACCACTTCTCTTCATGTTTATAAACCAATAATTTAGATGTAGAAATTGATGGTTTTGTGGCCAAGTTTGTCAATAATACAGTGATAGGGTTAGCATTTATTTCGAGAGGACTAGGATACAAAAACAAGATGTAATGCTGAGGCTTTATTAGGCATTGGTCAGACTGCAGTTGGAATATTGTGAGTAGTTTTGGGCGCATTATCTAAGAAAATATGTGCTGGCATTGGAGAGGATCCAGAGGAGATTGACAGGAATGATCCCAGGAATGAATGGGTTAACATATGAGGAGCATTTGATGGCTCTGGGCCTGTACTCACTGGAGTTTAGCAGAATGAGGAGGAGGAGGGGGATCTCCTGAAACCTATTGAGTATTCAAAGGTCTGGATGGAGTGGATATGGTGAGGCTACTTCCTGTATTGGCGAGTTGAGGACCAGAAGGCACAACCTTAGAATTGAGGGACATCCATTCAGAACAGAGCTGAGGAAATATTTCTTTAGCCAGAGGATGCTGAATCTGTGGAATCCATTGCCAAAAACAGCTGTGCAGGGAGGTCATTGGGTATATTAGGAAAAGGTTGATAGGTTCTTGATTAATTAGGGCATCAAAGGTTACGGGGAGAAGGTAGGAGAATGGGGTTGAGAGGGATAATAAATCATCAAGGATGGAATGAGGAAGCAGACTCGATGGGTCGAATGGCATAATTCTACCCCTATGTCTTAAAGTCTTATGGAAGTCTGAGGCAAGTTTTTTTTGATGTGGAGCTTAGAACAGGATGCTGGGGAGGTGGTGGATTCAGGTATGATGGCAATGTTTAAGAGGCATTCAGACAGGTACATAAATAGACTGGGAATGGAGGGATATTAATCATGTTCAAGCATATGGGATTACTTTGGATCAGCATCATGACCAGCACAGACAAAGGGTCTGTTCTTGTGTTGTATTGTTCTGTGTTCCATGATATGATTAAGGGACATCTGCTACCTTCCCTTGATTCATCAGGTATCATTCATGGGCATAGAACTGGCAGTGATTTTGCAATACCCCATCCAGTGCTCAGGACCTCTTCCATTGGAAAGATCTTTATATTTCTGGATAGTGTACAATGCCCTCAAGGTATCCACAGTCATTACTATGAAACAAACTTATTAAAATTTCATAATTTCTTTTTTTGCAATACTTTTAATTTGGCAATCAGTCCAAAGGTTGTAATATCACAAGATCACAAGACAAAGGAGCAGAAGTGGGCCATTCGGCCCATCGAGTCTGCTCCGCCACTCCACCATGAGCTAAACTATTCTCCCATTTAGTTCCAGTTTCCGGCTACAAGACAGAAATATAGGCAGTGGAAATACGTTAAAGAAAAGAGGATCAGCAGAAAGCAGTAGGTAGGGACCCTTCAAGATCTTCTTCAGCATTAGCAAGGAGAGAGAGAGAGGCGAAACCTAGATCAGAAGGGGGTAGAGAGACATTTCTGAAATGAGCGTGCGAGTCAGTTGGGTGAGTGAGTCAAGTTGAACTGTGAGGTAGATAAAGGGGATCTCATTGGGAGGTTTTCTTGAGGGTCTGTCCTGCTGGTTCTTAGAAACTGAAGGAAAAGGCTCTTTGCAGTTTTGAAGTTGTTATTCTCTTTCACTGCTTGGTTTTGCAGAACTGGGAAACATTTTCCAGTAACAGCAGTGGTGTTTGCATTGGGTTTCTAAATCAAGCTCGGGATATAGATTTTAAAAATACAATTACTGCATTCATCAGCAAAAGGGACAAAGTAAATACTCAGGTTTTCAACCACCTCTCCTATCCCCCCCCCCCGACCCCATTCTCAAATTCTCAGTATCATTGTGAGGGCCTTGAGATGAAGGATAAAGCATGGAAATGTCTTTTTATTTAACGCTACTTTGTGAAAGCTCCATAGAAACCTTTGAAAAATGGGCAGAAATTGCAATGCCCAATTTCCTCTGTCTGAAGGAAAAAGGTTTAATTTTCTAATGTCTGTTGGGACCTCACTTTCTGGCAACATTTGCCAGAAGATTGCAGATTCACTGCTTATGACTTCCCCATCTGCTTCTTCCAAGTTGTAATAATAATAGCCACACTCATGAGGTTCCTATTAAATCAAAGTACAATACAGTTTTGTAGATGCTGGTTTGAATAGTGACAATGTTTGGTTTGTTTTTTATAGTGTTGCTTGCTGAATGCTTTCTCCTGTTGGAATGTGCATGGAAAAGGTTTTAATCTGCCTGATATTTTTAAAGGAACATGTATTTCTCTTTTTCACTTTCTTCCTAGTAATTTTGCCTGCTACACTTTTGCAAAAGTGAGAGTTAAACTTCCTCAGGTTTCTGTTAACACCTCTTCAGCAATTAAGTAATGACAGGGCAGTCCAAGTGACCTTTTCACTAACTTCTATCAGTGCTTTACAGGAAATACAGATGTGTAACTAACATACAAATTGGCAAAAAATTACAGGAAGATTGTACATGTCTGTTATTTGGAGCACAGCAGGCATTTCATGAGGCTTTTTTACATCATTGCCTCTTGTTAAGGCACAGCAGTGAATGCTAATGAGTCCTAAAATTCTTAAGTAATAGTCAATCATTTAACTGCTAAAATGACTAATTTCTAATCTGAAGCCTTTTGAACGAAGTACAGTATTCTTTGCTTTATAATTGATGATCAAACTGTTCTTTTAGATGATGGATGTTGATTGTATTTGATTCAGCAAATGCACTTTCAGAGCAAATTAACAAGAAATGCAATTACTGTATAGCTATTTTGCTGCCTGGGAAAAATACACACTCAGGACAACAAATACTTTTTTGGGTCTTTAATTCCTTTATCTGTTTTAGCTGTTTTAATGCAGAAAGAGGGTACCAAAATAGAAACAAAATGAATTTTTTAGAAACACCTAAGAAAACAGTTCCTGCTGTTATAATCTCAGCTTAATTTTGGTCCATACACTGGTGTATCAACTAGTTACGTATGCAGTATGAAATAAAACAAAATATACAAACCCAATTCGTTAGTGGCAGTTTTTGGCACACATGTGCTTAACTTCCAAACATATATAGTTTGACCCTGAAACGAGTTCTTACTCACGTTACCAGGGCGATAAGGAATTTTGCACAACAACGCTATGCAGCGCTGATGCCTTACTTGTGAAAATCTTTCCTCACCATATGACCGGTACCTGAAGTCCTTTCTGGAACACTGTAACTTCTTTCTACTCCACATGTGAGTTACGGTGTCACTGTTTTCTCTTAAAGGCACGGGCAGCTATTTTAGCATTGCCAGGGTGAATACATAAGTGCATTTTATCAATTAGAAAGTAATATTCACCAGTCACCTGGTTACAGCTGAATGAAATAAGCATAGGATTTAACACTTGCAACATTAATTTCTCACCTTTAAACTTGGCAAGAAGTAGTGCAGTGCTCTTGCATGGACCACTTGGATTCCTATTGCGACCTTTAAGGTCTTCATAGCAAGGTTAATGATTCACAGTTTACCGAATTTGCAGTTTGAAAGAAGCACTGGATATGTTTCAGTGGGAGTTCCTTATCATGATAGACGTTAGTGGAAAATATCACTAGCGTGGCCCTGTAATTGCCCTGTAGCTGCTGAAAAGACATTAACACACGCTTGAGGGGGTTTACCCCCTCACCTTTGCAAAAGTGTGGCATAGCAAAATTACCAGGGAGAAACTGAAAATGAAAAATGAATGTTCCTTTCAAAAACATTGGAGCAGATTAAACCCTTTTTCAGAGATATTCCAACAGAGAAAAGCATCCTGCAAGCAACACTCAGACAATAGTCAAGGCAACCTGCCTTTATGAAAATGTGAAATTGAACGCCTGGAGTATTTCCATTGCCTTTTTCTTGGAATGAATCTTCAGAGAGAGAAATAGAGCAGTTGGTTTAAACCTTAAATTATGCCGTAGCTGGAAGAGGTAATGGGCTCACATCAGAGTTAAAATTTGGATGAAAATCAGTCACTTTGCTTTGAACCAGTTTCAGCAGTAGTGGGATGAGAGGCAGATAGCCAGTCAGTCATTTAAATATTATAATGAGGCCACCTGTGATATCTTTCGGCCATTCTTTTTCTAGTGAATCTCATTTGAATTTTTTGAGTCTTAGTAAACGTGACAGTAATATGCAAGTGAGAATTTCAGGGTACATGTCTTAAATGGCCTTGTCTGTGGTTCACTAGTGATGTTCTTTCATCTAAGCTGTTTATTTCACATGACCACCAAATATATCCCTTGGCACCATTGAAGTTGTAACCCCCTTAGCGTCTAATAGGAAATGCCTTCTGCCATTAATATTATCTCTCATTGATGAAATCACACCAGCAGCTATACTTCAGTAGGAGTTTGAAGAAATTTGGTATGTTACCAAAGACTGGAGCAAACTTCTGCAGATGTACGTCAGGGATACTGCCCAGAGGCTCCAATGCACAAGGTTGAAAGAGGTTACAGAGTGTTGTAGACTCAGTCAGTTCTACCTTCCCCTTCATCAAGGACATCTTAAAAAGATAATGTCTCAAGAAGGCAGCATCTACCATTAATGGGGCTCACTATCCAGACTTGCTCTCTTCTTGTTACTACCATCAGGGAGGAGGTACAAGAGCCTGAAGACCCACATTCAGCATCTTAGGAACAGCTTCTTCTCTGCCATTGGATTTTTGAATGTCCAATAACACTACCTCAGTCTTCCTCTTTTGCACTATTGATTTATTTTTTGTAAACAATAATATCTTTCATGTGATGAAAAATGAACGTTCCTTTCAAAAAAATTGGAGCAGATTGGAACACATTTTTCAGTGATAATAAACCCGATTCTGATTCTAACCTTAAAGTTCAGTCTCCCTCTGTATATCTGCACTTCTTGCCTGAATACCACCCCAGAATCAGTATCAGATTTGTTATCTCTGACGTACAACATGAAATGTGTTGTTTTGCAGCAGCAGTACAGTGCACACAATCTTTCTGACTCCTCTAAAGAAGGTTCACTGTACTTCAGCGTTGTTAAGCAAGTTTCCCACTCAGCAGGGTTCTGCCTACCCCAGCTAAGTGCTGGCAAGATTGGGAAATTACTTCCCAAAAACCTCAAAGTGAGTCCTCCGTTCTCTGACCTTGCAGCTGTCAACTAGACAGAGCTCGCACTCAGACTTAAACCTGTCAAAACGGCTCTGGTGAAAGGTGAGTAATTTCAAATGCAATAGCAAAACCTTCAGAATGGAATTTTGCAGAGGAAAAAATGCTTTGAACAAGTTGTATGAGCTGTGGATCAGTGTTTCTGATCATTGGGCTTTTGTGTTTTGACTATCAAATAATGATTATTGACTGTTTCTGCAGGATTTAAGATCGATAAGAAGGAAAAAGGCTCTGGAGATCACTCCTGATTGGTATCAATACAAGAAGCAGGCTAACGACCTGTTGCAGTGGTTGGACGACATTGAGAAAAGGTTAGCCAATCTGCCAGAACCCAAAGATGACCAGAAGATGAAGGTAACATTCTTTTAGAAACAGGTGTTTGTATTTCTTCCTCCCAGTTTATATATAAAAACAATAGCCATTTTTAAGTAGATATGGAAGAACAATTAGTACAAGGCTGTGATTTGTGATGCAGTGTAGTTTATCAATATCTGCTGTGATTTGATGACAGCCAGTGTCCTTCAAATGCAGAGTGTTTCAATTTAAATTTTTGTCTTTGCTTGCAATTTTTATTACTGATACTGCTGTATTGCTTAAATGCCTATGTAAATAACAATTCACGTGATGAAGACTTTGAATCAGAACGTCAACTAATTTTTGAATTTAAGGATATTTCTAACAGGTGCTTCAGAAATGTGCACAGATGTTTAAGTTAAAATGAATTTTATTTTTATACCATGCTTAAAAATTGAAAATCACTTGACTCTCACTGGGTGCAGAGATTTCTATTACACTTGCACTTCTATTTTCTGATAACAAAATTAATTGGTATTTCTGTGAGCTTTTTAATTTGCAATCATTTATTACTGTAGACTCATCACTTTTCATTGGTAAAAAAAGTTTAGGAAAACAGTTTTGAAACAAGCATTTTACTGTCCAAGTACGAGTGTGTCCTTACCACGGTATCCTCTCTGTCACTTGTTTGCTCAGAGAATATTCACTGCTATCATTGCCACATCCCTGAGGATTTGTTTACATATTGCAAAATCAGCTTCTTTTATTATCCATAATTTTATTTGGCTTCTTTACTTCCTTTGTCATTTTTGACTGACAGGTTTAATGTAAACAGCCTATTTTAATAACCTGAGGCAAACATTTTTAAAATGTTATAAACAATAGCTGAGAGGGATGATGTGGAACATCCTAGAGATTGGATGCTTTTTAATTCTGCATTAAATTTAAAGGAATTATTTCAAATTTAAGGCAACATGTTTATAATTACAACGATAAAATTTCCCTATTTTTTCTAAATACTAATTTTGATGACACTATCCAGATTAGTAATTTTGAGATTTAGAAGACAACTGTCCTTTGTAAAGTTTAATAATTATAGATGAACTGGCAGTTGATGTTTAAAAAAAATCACAGAAGGTACTTTCAGCTGCCATGGAGTTAATATAAGCTTCTGGGAGAAAAAAAAACCTCAGATGTACCCACTTTTGACATATTGAGCTGAAGGTAATAGCCACATTTCATGGAACAAAGCAGCTGGTTAGTTTTAAAACGTAGGTGGGGGCCAGTAATGTAACACCACCACCACTACTCCCCAGATGCTTACAAATGAGCCAATCCTAGAGTTATACAGTACAGAAACAGGCCCTTCAGTGCATCACGTGATATGCCTATCTCCACTAATTCCATTTACCCTTATTAGGGCAGTAGTCCTACATGTCTTGCCTATGTAAATGATTGTCTAAATGTAATTGAAGCGTAATGGTTATATCCAATACTACCATCTCCTCTGGAAGCGCATTCCAGTTATCAGTTTCACTCTATATATAACAAAAAGTCTTCGGTCTCCTTTAAACATCCCTCATCTTGCCTGAAAAGTTTGCCCTCTTGTTTTTCATGGCCATACCAGGGGAAAATGTATTTGACTATCTACTTTATCTGTCAGCCGCCGTTGCTTCACGGAAAACAAGCACAGCCTATCCAATCTCTACCATTAACTAAATCCAGGTAGCAACCTGATGAATCCCTTGCACCCACATGCGTAGATGTAAATGTGTACTGAATATGACCTCTGCCAAGGCATTAATATGACATTTTTCAAGATGTCTGTTAATATGTTCATTCACTCACAAGCAAAATACTCCCATGTGAGAATTTGGGACGTTCAACTGCTAATTTAAAATCTCGCATTTTTATGGTTCACTGCACCATCTACTCTCACTTAGAAACTTTGACTTCTCAAATTAAGTTCTGTAGAGCTAGGTACAACTTAAGTTCAACACATTGGGAAAATCTGGGTATTTTGTTTTAGAAGTCTTGTTCATTAACTATTATAATCAATTACATGATAAAATTACATTGAGGAATAAGAACGCAAAAATGTGTTTATGTCAGTTTCATTGTTTCATTCTTCTTTGACAAGATGACACAAAAGCTAGCTAACTGCACTGGGACACTATGGTTTTGCTCACTAGGAGTTGGATGCTGAACTGGAAGAGAAGAGAGGAGACCTGAATGCACTGTACAGACAAGCACAGAGCCTGTCAAAGGAGGGAGCTGGCAAGGCACTGGAGCTTCAGCTGCTCCAGCTCAACAAACGCTGGAATCACATAGAGAGCAAATTTGCTCAGTTTCGAAGATTGAACTATGCACCAATTGTGAGTTTCTCAAAGCAAGCTTTAATCATTTGCTTGCACTGTTCTCTAAAATGGGCCCGTGTATAAAGAAAACATTATAAAAAATGGCTTTGTTGTATTTGCTTGGAAGCAAATACAGCCCTAAAACTTTCTGTCAGGTGCAAAAGTGATTTTTCTCCCCTTAAAAAAATCTATTTTATTGAAAGACTGAAAAGAAATCAATTATTCAGAAGCTAAAATATAAGTATGATATTTACTGGTGAAACACCAAAGTAAAATACATGATTCATTTTTAATTTGCGTCATCTCTCATGACATCCAAAATCAAAGCAGCGTGTTTGCAGACTGTCTTGATGCAGCATTCAGTGGCACAGTTAAACACTGGTCATTTCAAAGGTTCATTCCATGCAATTTTTTGTTTGGGTGAATGTTTTTATTTGGAATATAGAAATTACTGACAAGTTTGAAACTCTTGACAATTCTTTCCTTCCTTAAAGCACATGATGTTGACTTGCCTGCTTGGGTTTTTTCCCACAGTCTTGGGCCCTGGCCATTCACATGTGACATGACAAATCTGTCCAAATCAGGAGGAGCACCTCTGTATTTGAGTTGGGTGTTTGTTCCCTTTCTGACTTCCCTTGTTGATGTGTTAGTGAGTAATATTTGAGTACATGATGTTGAGAGTTGGAGAAAGTTTAAGCAAATAATATATTGATCTTTTTCATGTAAAATCTGTTTGAATGACCTTTCAACAAGAGTGAAGTCAAATAATCATGCTTCAAACTGTATTGTTGCTTAACTGGGCAACTTCAATTATTCAGTGCAAATTTCAGGTATGTTTTGGTTGGATTGGTTGAGTTCAACAATGCTGGGGAATCCTCCAAGTAGTTTCCCTGTCTGGCATTAAAATAAAGTCTCTATTCTCCATTATCAATGCATTTGATATGGAGTTGATACTGTACCATCCTCATTGAATTAACCAGGTGAGTTGTAGACGTCAAGCTGAATGTTATGGATGCTAAACTGATCCAGTGGAGCAGGTGATAAGTGAATGACAGAAGTGTTAATGTGGAGCAACATGATCTGCTCAGGAAGCTTCAGGTAGTTTTTTGGAATGGTCAAGGTTAAGCATTGCCTGAAAGGTCACTCAAGATGGTGCTGCTGAGCATCACTCAAGTAACATAAGTGGCGATTTCCTGGGTTTCACATCAGTTTCAGCCTCTGCTGTATCAGAATCAAAATTCAAGGTGCCTAATCTCTTTTTGAAAGTGGTGCCTGGAAATAAATATAACAGACATGTGTTCTAAAGAAGATTGGATCATATGAACACAAAATGTTGCCATAGCCCTTATTTCAGTGAAAAAAAATTGGTGAAACATTGCTTAATTTCTCATCCTTTGCCTTTTAGACAGCTGCAACTACATCTTTGTAACCTGGATGATGGAAGGCTGAGAAACACTTAATTTAAATTCCAGATTAAATTCATTAAGTTGCTTTATTTTATTGACGGCAAGAAAACATATGCTAACAATTATAAGCTTATAATGAATCAGTGAATTGCACAAACCTCTTTAAGACCAATAGTAGCAACCCACTTCACACTTTTGCCGAGGCTTTTCGTGAACTGTGTTCCGATCCACCTCTGATTCTGATCTCAGATGAAGAACTATATGTTCATTTAGCCATGTCTCAACCTGGATCCACCACCAGCTGATCTGTCCTGCTCACCCGTGCAACAAATGACTCATTTATGTTTAAACCTGATGTTTTCTTGGAAATTTAAGTCATAAGCAAATGAAACCTGCCATGTTCATTCTTCTGCTAATGTCGATCCAACTGATCCTCATCCCACCTCTTCAAAGAACGTGATCAGTAGATAAGTGAGAAAAATGAAGTTGCATCCCAGGGTACTTAAGGAGGTGGCTTTAGAAATCGTGGACGCATTGGTAATCATTTTCCAATGTTCTATAGATTCAGGATCAGTTCCTGTGGATTGGAGGGTGGCTAATGTTGTCCCTCTCTTCAAGAAGGGAGAAAGAGAGAAAATGGAATTATAGACCGGATAGCCTGATGTCAGTGGTGGGAAAGATGTTGGAGTCAATTATAAAAGATGAAATTACAACACACCTGGATAGCCGTAACAGGATCGGTCTGAGTCAGCATGGATTTACGAAGGGGAAATCGTGCTTGACTAATCTTCTGGAATTTTTTGAGTATGTAACTATGAAAATGGACAAGGGAGAGCCAGTGGATGTAGTGTACCTGGACTTTCAGAAAGCCTTTGATAAAGTCCCACATAGGAGATTAGTGGGCAAAATTAGGGCACATGGTATTGGGGGCAGAGTACTGACATGGATTGAAAATTAGCTGGCTGACAGAAAACTAAGAGTAGCGATTAACGGGTCCCTTTCGGAATGGCAGGCGGTGACCAGTGGGGTACCGCAGGGTTCAGTGCTGGGACCGCAGCTGTTTACAATATATATTAATGATTTAGATGAGGGAATTAAAAATAACATTAGCAAATTTGCCGATGACACAAAACTGGATGGCAGTGTAAAATGTGAGGAGGATGTTATGAGAATGCAGGGTGACTTGGACAGGCTGGGTGAGTGGGCAGATGCATGGCAGATGCAGTTTAATGTGGATAAATGTGAGGTTATCCACTTTGGTGGTAAGAACAGGAAGGCAGATTATTATCTAAATGGAGTCAAGTTCGGAAAAGGGGAAGCACAAGGAGATCTAGGTGTTCTTGTACATCAGTCACTGAAAGCAAGCATGCAAGTACAGCAGGCAGTGAAGAAATCTAATGGCATGTTGGCCTTCATAACAAGGGGAATTGAGTATAAGAGCAAAGAGGTCCTTCTGCAGCTGTACAGGGCCCTGGTGAGACCACACCTGGAGTACCGTGTGCAGTTTTGGTCTCCAAATTTGAGGAAGGACATTCTTGCTATTGAGGGAGTGCAGCGTAGGTTCACAAGGTTAATTCCCGGGATGGCGCGACTGTCATATGTGGAAAGATTGGAGCGACTGGGCTTGTATACTCTGGAATTTAGAAGGCTGAGAGGGGATCTTATTGAAACATACAAGATTATTAAGGGATTGGACACGCTGGAGGCAGGAAGCATGTTCCTGCTGATGGGTGAGTCCAGAACCAGGGGCCACAGTTTAAGAATAAGGGGTAAGCAATTTAGAACAGAGTTGAGGAAAAACTTTTTCACCCAGAGAGTGGTGGATATATGGAATGCTGTGCCCCAGAAGGCTGTGGAGGCCAAGTCTCTCGATGCTTTCAAGAAAGAGATGGGTAGAGCTCTTAAAGATAGTGGAATCAAAGGTTATGGGGATAAGGCAGGAACTGGATACTGATTGTGGATGATCAGCCATGATCACAGTGAATGGTGGTGCTGGCTCGAAGGACCGAATGGCCTACTCCTGCACCTATTGTCTATTGACTCATCTCCCATTCCATGTTTGTGACACTCCACTGAAATCTCTAATCTTAATTATTCAGGGCACTTGGTTTAGGGTCTGTTGAGTAATAGCCAAATCCTTGACCTGGATTTTTATTTTACAGGAAGGGCATTACCCTTGATTTATTCCTTAATCTCTTCATTGGGTGTCTCCACTGCTTAGCAATATGGTCTTCCATTATATTTGCCATTCCCATTGCAGTTTATATCTTCACACTACGTAAGAAACTGGCATATGGCTCCCAGTATAATCCCATCAATCCTAATTCTCCTGCTATTTTTCTGCAACCCACCTCCTCTCACATCCTGTTCAACATCCCCATTTCTCTTACTATTAACCTCTATACACAAAAGGGTAATTTAAAGTAGTTTCAATTTAAAGTGGCTGATTACCCTGCTAACCAGCATGTCTCTGGCATGTGGGAGGAAATCAGAGCACCTAGGGATGTGCAGTTTTCACAAAGAAAAACCCAAGGTCAGAATCAAACCTAGTTTGCTGGAGATACGAAGCAACAGCACTACCTGTTGAGCCACAGTATCACCCCAAACTTTGTCACAGTACTTACAGTTCTGCAGTAGGAGTTATTTATATTAGCTATGTCAGTTCTAAAGATATAGATTCTCTTAATCTATTTGCTATTGATACAGCAGTCCTATAAATTATAAGGAACACAGTTAAAAGATCATCTCAAATGAGTACTCCTCTAATTATCCCAAAAAGTAGTAAAGTGGACTTTCCAGTACATCAAATCTACACTCAATGTACCAAGTTCGGCTTGAGTCTCTAGTCAAACATCTTTCGTCATCATAAAGGCAACTGAGTTCCTACTTAGCTTTGCTTTGCAGAACTTTTAACTTAAACTGATCAAGTGGATTAGACTTTTAATGATGGGAAGTTTTCAAATGTATACAGTTTCAATGCCTGTCGACCCTGATGGCCATGCATAAATCTGTCTTTGAATCATGTTTAATTTCACCTGTCCCAGCAAATAAATGACATCTGGTTAGATTATTGAATCATCTGTGTGTAAATGGATACCATGTCTGTCAGCCACATTTAGAAATGCCCTCTCTATGACACCCCAGAGTTGTGAAAGATGCAAATACATGAGTTGCTCTGATTCCTCTGCAATATTGCAGGCCTCCACACCACCTCACCCCTACTCATCTGTGATTTATATCTTTATCTTTGTCAAGTTCAATAATCTTTTATAATTTGCCCTACACTTCCCCCACTTCCTCCAATAATGTTCAGTTCATGTCAAACTGTGCTCTCTGTATTTCATGCATTGTTCTGATCATTTATTATGTGTTTGTGCCTTCTCTGTATTGTCTCCCACATCAACACCTCAAAATTAATGATCTCCACAGATTTCTCATCCTACACCTTTCTTTCCCTCCTCCAACTCCTTCATTCATGTCTCATTCCTCATCCTCTCCCCCATTCCTTTTTCCTCACCCTGTCCCTTTCATGTATATATGTGTCTCCCTCCCACCCCTCTGCCTTTCTGTTATCTCTCCCAGTTTTTGCCTCAAGCTCAGCAGTTTTCTCAACGTTAGACTTAGCATGCATCCGATCTTTCTTGTACCCATTTCTCCCATAATTTCATCTTTTCTTGCTGGCATGGTTCTCAGAAAATGGAATTCCCTTCCCAAAAGCTTCTACCACACACTTCTACTTTTCTAAGACTTCCCAACATTTCATTTTTGTGACAAACTATCTGTTATCTTGGCACCCAATTCCCTCATAACTTTGGTGAAAGGCTTTGTTTTTTCCCCCCAAATAATGCAAATGAAGTTGCATTGAATTGTTGATATGTAAGCAAGGTTCCAGCACTTGTGGTAAATAAACTAAATCAAACTTAATTCTTACTACAAATAATACAATTAATAATGCTGAGGGTTGGTAAAGTAAAATACCTTTTATTGTGACTCTCCCTTGCTCCTACATATACTGTATATGAAAATATCAGGTACCTGCTGTTTTGAGATTTTTAGCCTCAAATTTGGAAGTGGGGAAGCCACTTAGTACAAGTGCAGATGTAATATATTCATTACACTAATTCAAAAGAAGCATTAACTAGACCTCACATTCCAGAGAAGTTGGCATTTTCCTTTGGCATTGTGATAGGATTAGACTTGACAAAAAAATCTGTGTAATAAGTATAAATATCATTAGAAACACTGTTAACTCAGGGCCAGATTCCATTCAGCATTTTGTACAAAACACAAAAACTAAGTTCAGGATGACATTTGAAACTAAGGTTCTCCATGCCTTCATTGGTGCATGTAAAACATATCATGCAATGAAGTGCCTATGAGGGTGGTGCGTTCTCCCAGTATTTGTGCTAATAATTATGCCTTCGTTGACATTATTATTTGCACTATTTGGTCATTATTTCTTTATAGGATGCTACTGTGTGCAGACTGGATGCACATTTCCAGCAGTGCCAATATTTCATAAGTTATTCCTTGAATAAGAGATGCTTAGGTGACAAAAGGGGCAAGCACTATTTTTCGTCCATTTACAAAATGGTGCAGGGATATTAATTTCAAAATATAATATCTTGTGTGATTTTCTGTTCAACATTAATAGGCTACTTACTGGAATGCAGTAATGGATATAGTAATATCTCGCAGTGTACCAAATATTTCAATTTTCATAGAAAGAACAAAAAAATTCTTGGCTATCTGTTTGAATGAAGATACTGTTCTGAGATGACCATCTGCTTTAATATACTTTACAATAAAAGATTAGTACTCTGATTTTCCACTCCAAGCAGTGACCAATTTTACATGAGTATCACTAAATTTGATTACATGGAAGATGAAATGGAACCATGCAGCTTTTATTTTACAGCAAACTGAGTTATACCACATCAGAGTTCAGTTTAATTGGGAAGACAGTGAAGTTCTTGTTACCTTATATTTTTAAAGAAATAATTTTATCAGAGCATTTAGTCATGTTGTACCAGCATTCCATTTAGTTGTTGTTTTAAAAATTAGAATCAGGTCTAATCTCACTGGCATGTCATGAAATTTGTTGTCTTTGCGGCAGCAGTACAATGTAATACATAATAATAGAGGGAAAAAAATGAATTACAGGAAATATATATATGTGTATATAAATAAAATACACTTCCTAAATAGTTAAATAATTAGTGCAAAAATAAAAATTTAAAAAAAGAAAAAGTGGTGAGGTTGTGTTCATGGATTTCAATGTCCATTCAGAAATCAGAGGGCAGAAGGGGGAAGCTGTTCCTGAATCATTGAGTGGGTGCCTTCAGGCTTCTGCATCTCCGTCCTGATGGTTGCAATGAGAACAAGGCATGTCCTGGGTGGTGGGGGTCCTTAATGATGGATGCCGCCTTTCTGAGGCATCGCTCCTTGAAGATGTCCAGGATACGATGAAGGCCATTGCCCATGATAGAGCTGACTAAGTGTACATCTCTCTGCAGCTTATTTTGATCCATGCAGTAGCCCCTCCACTCGCCCAAACATATACCAGACGGTGATGCAACGATTTAGAATGCTCTCCACGGTATATTTGTAGAAATTTGTGAGTGTCTGGTGACATAACAAATCTTCTTATACTCCTAATGAAATATAGCCACAAAATAAATTGTTTTCTGGAAAAAGTCATATATGGATTAAAAATAAAGTTAAACTGACAATTTTTAATCAGTTATGATTTATAGGTTGGTAAGGAATGTATAAGGAATGTACAGGTATAATGGAAGTGAAGGGAAAGCGTAATATTTGAAATCGTGGCGTATTTTTGTTGTGAATTTTGAAGAAATGAGGGAAAATGATTTTAGACATTGAACTTCATGATTAGCTCATTACAGTGCTCTAAAGTGTCAGTTCTGCTCTGCCCTGCTTCCCCCACCTGCTTCATCTGGCAGTGAAGTGTTGGTCCATTCCTTCTACCAAGGGAGTCTCTATCTTTGCACAATGGCAAGTCTAATCATCTGGCTGTACTTGTAATCATAGCACGTAAACTGACACTGAGGACTGCAGCACTAGTGCTGAGGACCATGAAGGTCTGGGTGAATATGTCACCAACTTCATCAAGATCTGCCTGGATGAGTATCTGCTTTAAGAACATACCAAGTCTTTCCAAACCAGAAGCCCTTGGTGAACAGTCTGCTGAGGGCTAAATATATGATGTTCAAGACAGTCAATCCTCCTTTCCTCCTTTCCTCGGTCGCTTTCCCCTTTCTTTCCTCCTCCTTCTTGCCTTCCTTTCCTCTGCTCCATCTGTCCATTCCTACCTTGCTACTCTGTTGCACAGTTAGAGCAGTGGGGATGCCAGGCAGGATAGTGTCATGCTTCTCTTGTGGGATATGGAAAGGCAGGGACTGCCTCCAGGGAAGTGAGAACTTATACAGGTGGGATGTTTTTCGCTTGAACTGGAGAGGAAATAATACTCTTGTGGGAAGGTTTGCTAGTACTGCATGGGAGGGGTTAGGGATTTGAAAATGGAATTGCAAGTGAATGAGAACCAGAGAGCCAGATAGTGGAGTGGTTGTGGGGGAAGATGTCGTTAAGCCTACAAACAAAGTCAGGAATCGAAAGATTGTGCATGGTGAGACTAATATTCTGAGTTCTGTATATTTCAATGCAAAGAGTATTGCAGGAAAAGCAGGTGAGCTGAGGGCATGGATCAATTCAAGATTCAAAGATTCAAAAAACTTTATTGTCATTCTAACCGTACATCAGCTCTGCAGGGCAGAATGAGACAGCGTTTCCCAGGAGCAGTGCAATCATAACATAACAAACGCAACTCTAAATAATAAACATAACAATAAATAGTAAAACACCACAGCCACATGTCAGTTAAAATCAAGTTACAAGTGTCCAGTGCAAGTTAAAAGTGTCCAAAGCAGAGTCAGGTAGAGCAGCTATTTAGCAGTCTGACTGCCTGTGGGAGAAAACTGTTTAGTAGCCTTGTAGTTTTAGTTTTGATGCTCCTGTAACGTTTACCTGATGGCAGAAGAACAAACAGTTCATGGAGAGGGTGTGAAGGGTCCTTAATGATGTACCGTATCTTCTGGAGGCATCGACTCTGAAAGAGGTCTTGGACAGAAGGTAGGGAGACCCCAATAACCTTCTCTGCTCCCTCTGCAAGGCTTTTTTGTCGACAGCACTGCAACTGGAGTACCAGGTTGTGATGCAAATGGTCAGCACACTCTCAACCGTGCCGCTGTAGAATGTAGTTAAGATGTTAGTGGGGAGTGATGCTTGTTTAAGGTTCCTCAGAAAGTGCAATCTCTGCTGGTCCCTTTTCACAATCCCAGTGGTGTTCCTGGACCAAATGAGATTGTACAAGATCTGCACCCCAAGGAACTTGATGTTTTCCACTCTCTCCACTGTGGAGCCGCTGATGCTGAGGGGTGTGTGCTCAGGCTGAGACCATCTGAAATCGACGATCATCTCCTTGGTTTTGGTGACATTAAGCGTCAAGTTGTTATCACTGCACCAGCTCTCTAGGTGTTTGACCTCCTTCCTGTGCATAGTTTCATCATTTTTGCTGATGAGCCCCACCTCTGTGGTATCATCAGCAAATTTAATGATCAGGTTCTCCTTGAATCTGGTTGCAGAGTCATGTGTTAGCAGTGTAAACAGCAATGGGCTAAGCACACAGCCTTGTGGGGATCCAGTGCTCAGTGTGATGGAGTCAGAGATGTTCCTGCCAACACGGACTGACTGTGGTCTCTCTGTCAAGAAATCCAGAATCCAGCGACACATGGCAGTGTTAAGGCCAAGCAGCGACAGTTTTTCCACTAGTCTCTGCAGGATGATGGTATTGAATGCTGAACTGAAATCAATGTACAGGATTCTGGCATAAGTGTCCTTGTTGTCCAAGTGAGAGAGAACTGTGTGCAGTGTGGTGGGTATTGCGTCCTCCGTAGAGCGATTTGGACCATAAGCAAACTGTAGAGGATCCAGCGATGAGGGGAGGCTGGCTGTGATATGAGGCTTGACAAGCCGTCCAGTATGTGGAATTATGACCATAAGACATAGAAGCAGGATTAGGCCATTCAGCCCATCAAGTCTGCTCTGCCATTGCATCATGGATGATCCCGGAACCCACTAAACCCCATACACCTGCCTTCTCACCATATCCTTTGACGCCCTGACCCATGAGGAAACTGTCAACTTGTGCCTTAAATCTACTCACAGACTTGGCCTCCACCACAGTCTGTGGCAGAGCAATCCACAGATTCACTATTCTCTGGCTAAAAAAATTCTCCTTACCTCTGTTCTAAAAGGTCGCCCCTCAATTTTGAGGCTGTGCCCTCTAGTTCTGGACACCTCTACCATGGAAAACATCCACTCCACATCCACCCTATCTAATCCTTTCTTTCTTTGTTTTGCATGTGCCTGCGTGTGTGCGCGTCTGTGCGTGTGCGTGCTTGCGCGTCTGTGCGTGTGTGCGTGTCCGTGCATGCGTCCATGATGATGTCTTTTTCATGGCTTTTACAAGGTGCGGAGCGAGAGAGGGACTGTGTGGCACCCCACTCCTCATGCAGACATTTCACAGTATTTTTCCTTTTGTTTTATGAGGTCAAGTTGCGATCTCGACACTCAACCCGGCCTGGATGGAAAGCGTGCTCGGGCTATCTAGTCCTTTTAACATTTGGTAGGTCTCAATGAGATTCCACCCCCCCCCCCACATTCTTCTAAATTCTAGTGAGTACAGGCCCAAAGCTGCCAAATGCTCCTCATATGTTAACCCCTTCATTCCTGGAATCATTCCCATGAACCTCCTCTGGTCGCTCTTCAATGACAACACGTCCTTCTGAGATATGGGGCCCAAAACTGTTGACAATGCTCCAAGTGTGGCCTGACTATTGTCTTATAAATGCTTAGCATTATCTCCTTGCATTTATATTCTATTCCCCTTGAAATAAATGCCAACATTACATTTTCCTGAAAGCAGGAGGGCAGGATGGGAAGCTCAATGTTCCAGGGTTCCGTTGCTTTAGAGGTGATAGAGTGGGAGAGATCAAATGGGGGGAGGGGTAGCATTACTGATCAGGGAAAATGTCATGGCAGTGCTCAGACAGGACAAACTGGAAAGCATGTCCACTGAGCTCTATATTGGTGAAAATAAGGATTAAGAAAGGAATGACCATGTTAATAAGATTATATTGTAGACCACCCAACAGTCCAGGGGATTTAGAGGATTAAATTTGTAGAGAGATCGCAGACTATTGCAAGAAACATAAGGTTGAGAGAGTTGTTGATTTGAACTTTCCACATATTCATTGGAACTCCCATGTTTTATAGGGCTATATGGGATAGAGTTTGTAAAAAGTGTTCAGGAAAGTTTATTTAATCAGTACATAGAAGTCCCAACTAGAGCGAGTGTGGTACTAGATCTTCTATGATGGGATAAGAAAGGACAGGTGACAGAAATTTTTGTGGAGGAGCATTTTGCATCTAGTAATCATAATGCCATGAGTTTCAAGATAATTATGGAGAAGGATAGGTCTGGTCCTCAGGTTGAGAGTCTAAGTTGGAGAAAGGCCAATTTTGATAGTATCAGAAAGGTTCTGTCAAGTTGTTTTCCGGCAAAATGTACTTGGTAAGTGAGAGGCCTTCAAAAGTGTAATTTTGAAAGCACAAAGTTTGTATGTTCCTGAAAGAATAAAAGGCAAGTGTAACAGGTTTAGGGAGCCTTGGTTTTTGAGAGATATTGAGGCCCTGGTTAAGAAAAAGAAGGAGGTGCAGAGCAGATAAAGGCAGGAAGGAGTATAAGAAAATAATTAAGAAGGAAATCAGAAGGGCTAGAAGAATGCATCATGAAGTTGCTCTAGCAGACAAAGTGAAGGAGAATCCCAAGGGCTTTACAGATATATTAAAAGCAAAAGGAAAGCAAGTGAGACTATTGGTGCTCTGGAAAATTATAGTGGTTATCTATGCATGGAATTGAAAGAGATGGGGGAGAACTTTAAAGAATTCTTTGCGTCTGTACTTACGCAGGAGACAGGATCAATAAAGCCCATTGATTGAGTCTATTGAAGTGAGACAAAGCAGCAGTGTGATCATGGATCATTTAATGATTACAGAGCAAGATGTGTTTGCTGTCTTGTGGAAAATTAAGATGGATAAATCCACAGGGTTTAACAAGGAGTTCCCTCAGATACTGTGAGAGGTTAGTGCAGAAATTGCAGGGGCCCTAGCAGACAGATCTAAAATATCCTTTCCATGGTTGAGGTGCCAGAGGATTGGAGGATAACTAATGTTGTTCTATTGTTTAAGAAAGGCTGTAAGAATAAGCCAGGAAATTATAGGTTGGTGAGCCTGACACTGTAGTTGGGAAGTTATTGGAAGGATTCTAATGGACTGGACATAGAGTGCCTATAAAAACTATTCACCCCGCCCCGCCCCTGGAAGTTTTCATGTTTTATTGTTTTACAACATTCAATCACAGTGGATTTAATTTGGCTTTTTTTGACACTGATCAACAGAAAAAAAACACTCCTTTGTGTCAAAGTGAAAACAGATCTCTAACAAGTGATCTAAATTATTTATAAAGTAATTGATTGCATAAGAATTCACCCCCTTTAATGACACACCAATCATCACTGGTGCAGCCAAATGGTGTTCGGAGTCACATAATTAGTTAAATACAGACACCTGTGTGCAGTCAAGGTGTTTCAATTAATTGTAGTAAAAACTAGACAACCGGGTGACCCGTTGGGTCACCCTTTGAGAGAAAGGTAGTGCAGTCTGATGTGATGTGCTTTTGAAATTAAAGAAGAAAAACTCAGTTTATTAAAGAAGAAAGACGTGTAGCAAGACAAATATAGCTCCTCCTCGTTTAACGAAGGACACTTTTGATGACAACATTTCTGGTTGATCTGCCACCCTTCAAGAATACTCTAATGTTTTCATTTCTTTTTCCCCACCTTAAAGCCACATACAGCTGACCATGCTGGAATACCGGTTTCTCCAGATAAATCACCGCATTCTCCATGGTTTGTCCTTGCGCCTTATGTATAGTCATAGCAAAGCATGACTGTATCGGGAACTGGCTCCGCTGAAGAGGGACATCTTCCTCTTCTGATAAACTGAGAGTAATTCTTGGAATCATGACAATGTCATTTTTGAACACACCAATGTTTATCTTTGCTACAATGAGATTGTCGTGCAGTTCTTCCACCATCATTCACGTTCCATTGCAAAGCCTTGGTGGATCCATGTTCCTCATTGAAATGATGGGAGATCCCCTCTTCAATTCCAGTTTATGTGGTGGCAATCCAGAGAGTTTGACCGAATCAAGGAATTCTGTTGGAAAATGAGTGGCATTAGCTCCTTTACTTACGGCATTGAAGGAACAGTATTCTTTCATGATTCCAGGGAAGCATCTAATGCATGTGAAGTTTATTTTTCGCATCATTTCATTGAGAGGAACCAAGATAGAATTCCTCGAGAATAGTTCTGCAGGATTGTCGAATGTCGGGTAGATGAAATCAACGCATTCTTCCATAGTTTTTGCTGGCAGAATCATATCTTCAGGTAATTCGATTTCATCATTTTCATTTTTCTCAATCTTGTCTTCTCCAACATCCAATAAGAACTCAGAATATCGTCCTTCTCCCTCACTCAATCGCATGTTTCTCTTCAATTGAAACCTGATGAAGCTTCTCCATAAGTAGGATGTTTTTTATGCATGAATTCTCTACTTCAGCATCATTTCCGTGTTTCACAACTGCTGGAAGCTGACAGAAATCACCAAATCAAATGGTGAAAATACCCCCGAAGGCCTCATTCTTGCTGCATACATCACGAAGAGTCTGGTCCACGGCTTCGAGGCCCTTCCTCCTATCCCAGACAATAAGACATTTTGGAGTAAATTTGCAATATTGATTTTTTTATTGATGTTACAAAGGACATCTTCCATTGACTTGGAGGGGTATTTTGAATCTTGAATACGCTGTCCTACCACCAGGCATCAATGTTGCTGCAATACCTGATGATGCTATAGCAATAGCAACACCTCCATCTCCCCTAACTTTAGTGAAGATCAAGTTGATGATAAATGTCTTGCCCATTCCTCCTGGTGCATCAATGAAAATCATTGAAGAGAGATTACTTTCCAAGCAGTTGCACACATATTCATACACTTCTCTTTGTCCATTATTCAATAGGGTACTCTTTGCCGCATATTCTCGAGTTGATCTTTCCTTTTCTCCTCTGTCTCTTCCTCTCTCCTCCTCCTCTGGCTGTTTTTGTCATTCTGGAGATGTGCAGCCCTTTCATCCTTCGTCTCTTCATCTTCTACCATTTGTTCTTTCTCTCTGGTCCTGGAGTCGTGCGGTCCTGGCTCGATCCGATTCTTGTTCTCTCCTCCTTCTGTGCCTATTGTTATTTTGGAGATGTGCATGCCTCTCCTCCTTTGTCTCTTCTTCTCTCATCTTCTTTGTCCTGATTCTTTGATCCTGGAGTTGTGCGGCCCTGGCCTCATCCGATTGTTGTTCTCTTCCTCTCCTTGCCATTTCCCGATGACGTCATCTCTTGACCATAATGTCCTCCTTCTCTTTCCATGCAGCATAATTAGGCTGTCTTTTTTTTTTTACCTGATACTTGGTAGAAGATACGAAACAGTAACACCAAAGCCTCCAGGGTGCTGATTTCTCTTGATGGTATGGTTGGCACTCTCCTAAATGGATGCGATAGCCCTGCCCTTTTGCTGCGGTTGGCGTTGCTGCTGTGAGCATCGTGAGGCGCTGCTGATGCTGGCCGTGCACATGTGTCGTGGTGTCATGTTGTGGCTTCCATTAAAGCTGTAATCAGCTCGGGTTGTGGAAAGCGGGGCCTGTTGATTGATGAGTGAGCAATTTTATCCGAATATATAACCCTGAACTTTGCATGCATTCTGTAAGTTAGCGCATTTTAAGTTGATTTAGTCCAAAAAAAAGTGCCGCTGTAATGCACTGTTTGGGCTAATTGGAGGTCACAGACAAACAGAGCATGAGAATTTTAGTAGTATATAGGTACACCTCTATCTGGAATGGAAAGCATAAGTCAGGAGATGGATACAAGAACATTTCCAAGTCACTGAATATCCCTTGGAGAACAGTCAGTCATCAAGAAATGGAAAGAATATGATGCAGCTGTAAATCTGTCTAGAGCAGGCCGTGCTCAAAAACTGAGTAACCCTGTAAGACAGAGAGTAGTGAGGGAGGCCATCAAGAGACCTATGGCAATAATAGAAGAGTTACAAGCTTCAGTGGCTGAGATGGGAGAGACTACACATAGAACATCAATTGCCTGGGTGCTTTACCAATTGTAGCTTTATGGGAGAGTGGCAAAGGGAAAGCCATTGTTGGAGAAAATAAACTCACATGAAATCTCAGCTAGAGTTTGCAAGAAGATATGTGGAAGACTCTGAAGTCAGCTGGAAGAAGGTTCTATGGCCTTATGAAACCAAAATTGAGCTTTTTGTCCATCAGACTAAACACTATGTTCACGTAAGCCAAACACACACATCAAAAACACACCATCCCTACTGTGAAGTATGGTGGTGACTGCATCATGTTGTGGGGATGCTTCACTGCAGCAGGCCCTAGAAGACTTGTGAAGGTAGAGGGTAAAATGAATGCAGCAAAATACAGGGAAATCCTGGAGGAAAACCTGATGCAGTCTGCAAGAGAACTGCAACTTGGGGAGAAAATTTGTTTTCCAGCAAGACAATGACCCCAAGCATAAAGTCAAAGCTATACAGGAATGGCTTAAAAACAACCAAGTTACTGTCCTGGAGTGACTAAATCAGAGTACAGACCTGAATCCAATTAAGAATTTGTGGCTAGATTTGAAAAGGGTTGTTCACTCATGATCCCCGTGCAATCTGACAGAGCTTGAGCAGTTTTGTAAAGAAGAATGGGGAAAAGTTGCTGTGACCAGATGTGCAAAGCTGATAGAAACCTATCCACACAGACTCAAGGTTGTAATTTCTGCCAAAGGTGCATCTACTAAATACTAAAAGGGGCTTCGTAATTCTGTAATCAATTATTTTGTGTTTAATAATTGTAATAAATATAGACCAATTTGTAGAAATCTGTTTCCACTTTGATACGAAAGAGTCTTTTCTTTAGATCAGTGTCAAAAAAGCCAAATTAAATCCACTGTGATTCAATGTTGTAAAACAATAAAACATGAAAACTTCCAAGGGGAGGAGTGAATACTTTTTCTAGATACTGTATAAATATTTGGATAGACAGTGACTGATTTGGGATAGTCAATATGGCTTTGTGTGTGGTAGGTCATGTCTAACCAATCTTATGGAGTTTTTCAAGGAAGTTACCAGGAAAGTTGAAGTCAAAGCAGTGGATATTGTCTACATGGACTTTAGCAAGGACTTTGACAAGATTCCATATTGGGAGTTGGTCAAGAATGTTCAGTCGCTTGGCATTCGAAATGAGATACTAAATTGGATTGGGCATTGTTTTCACAGGCAAAGCCAGAGAATGGTAGTACATGCCTGCCTCTCTGACTGGAGCCTGTGACTAGTGGTGTGCTGCAGGAATCAGTGCTGGGTCAGTTGTCTATATCAGTGGTCTGGATGATGATGTAGTTAACTGGATCAGCAAATTTGCAGGTGACACCAAGATTGGGGTTGTAGTGGACATCAAGGAAGATCATAAAAGCTCGCAGCAGAATCTAGGCCGTCTGGAAAATGGCAGGTGGAATTTGATGCACACAAGTGTGAGGTGTTGAACCTTTGAAGTACAAACCAGCATAAGTCTTGCACAGTGAGTGGTAGGGCACTGAGGAGTGTGATAGAATAGAGAGACCTGGAAGTACAGATGCATAATTCCTTGAAAGTGGTACCACAGGTAGTAAAGAAAGCTTTTGGCACCTTGGCCTTCATAAATCAAATCATTGAGTGCAGGAGTCGAGATGTAATGTTGAAATGGTATAAGACATTAGTGAAGCCTCATTTGGAGTATTGTGTGCAGTTTTGGTAACGTACCTACTGGAAAAATGTCAATAAGATTGAAAGAGTGCAGAGAAAATTTACAAGGATGTTGCCGAGACTTGACGACCTGAGTTGCAGGGAAAGATTGAATAGTTTAGGATTTTATATTCTCTAATATGTTGAAGAAAGAGGGGAGAGTTGATGGAGGTCTACAAAATTATGAGGAGTATAGATAGTTTAAATGCAAGCAAGATTTTTCCACTGAGGTTAGGTGAGACTGGAACTAGAGGTCATGGGTTAAAGATGAGATGTTAAGGGTGACATGAGGAGGAAATTCTTCACTCAGAGGGTGGTTGGAGTGTGGAATGAGCTGCCAGCAGAAGTGGTGGATGTGGGTTCTAGTTCAACATTTAAGGAAAATTTGGATAGGTACATGGATGGGAGTGGTATCCAGATCTATAGTTCGGGTGCATGTCAATGGGCCTAAACAGATGAATAGACAGACCAGTTTCCGTGCTGTAGTGTTCTATAACTCTGTAACTCTTAAGTTCCTCTAAGGCAAAACCTGACAGCATAAGTGACAGCGATGCTTCACTCTCTCACAAGCTCAATAACTGTTATGCACACATTGAAATGGAAAATAGCAGTACAGCTGTGTGAATCCCAACAAAATCGGCGACACTGTGATCACTATCTCAAGAGTCCAATGTCAGAACATCCTTCAAGCATGTGAACCCTTGGCAAGGCATTGGGCCCCTATGGTGTGCTTGGTACGTTACTGTTTTCCTGATCAGTCGACTGGTGTTTTAAGCACATTTTCCACTGCAATCTGAGTTTCCCACCTGTTTCAACAATCATACCAGTGCCCAAAATAAAATCAGGGTGAGCTACTTAGATGACTGTCGACTGGTAACACTTACGTCTACCATAATAATGAGCTTCAAGACATTGGCTATGGCAAAACTTAACTCCAGCCTGAGCAGGGGCTTGGATCCGCAGTAGTCTGCATACTACAAGTCTAAGCAGATGTACTATCTTTGACAAGAGCAAAACATATGTCACACTACTGTTTAACGATTACAGCAATGCCATCATCCCTTCAGTCACAGAACGTCGAAGAGTACAGACCCTTCGGCCCACAATGTTGTGCCAGCCTTTCAATCTCCACCAAGATCATCCCACATAGCTCTCCACTTTTCTTTCATCAATATGCCCATCTAAGAGTCTTAAGTGTCCTAATATATCTGCCTATATCATCATCCACTGCGGTGGGTTCCATTCCACTACTGTGTAAAAAAAAACCCTTATACTTCACTCCAATCACCTTAAAAGTCTGTCCTCTCCTACACAAAATGCTGGAAACCCTTAAGGCCTGAAACGTTGAATGTACTCTTTTCCATTCCTGCTGCCTGGCCTGCTGAGTGCCTCCAGCATTTTGTGTATGTTGCTCAGATTTCCAGCATCTGCAGATTTTCTCTTGTTTCTGTCCTCTTCTATTAGCCACTGCCACCCTGAGAGAAAAGGTGAAGGCTGTTAACTCTATCTTTGCCACTTATAATCTCATCCTTCCTCCAAAGAGAAAAGCCCTAGCTCACTCAACCTCTCCTCAAGCTTCTAAACCTGGACCTCTGTACCGCCTCATGCAACAGGATCCTCGTCAGAATCAGAATCGGGTTTGATATCACCAGCATATGTTAACTTAGCAGTAGTAGTGCAATGCAATACATGATAAACATAGGAGAAAAAATAAATAAATTAGATCAAGTATATATATCTGCATATTAAATAATTAAATTAAGAATCATAGTGCAAAAACAGAACTAAGAAAATGAGGGACTGTTCATGGGTTCAACGTCCATTCAGAAATTGTATAGCAGAGGGGAAGAAGCTGTTCCTGAATTACTGACTGTGTGCCTTCAGGCTTCTGTGCCTCCTTCCTGAGAGTTAGAATGAGAAGAGGGCATGTCTTGGGTGATGGGGTTCTTTGATAATGGACACCACCTTTCTGAGGCACCAGTCTTCAAAGATGTCTTGGATACGATGGAGGTTAGTACCCAAGGTGGAACTGACTAATTTTACAACTTTCTGTAGCTTCTTTCGATCTGGTACAGTAGCTACCCACCCCACTCCCCCAGTACCAGACAGTGATGTAGCCTGTCAGAAAGCTCTCCTTGGTACATCTGTAGAAGTTTTCAACTGTTTTAGGTAACAAGCAAAATCTCCTCAAACTCCTGATGAAATATATCTGCTGTCTTGCCTTCTTTATAGCTGCATCGATATGTTGGAACTAGGAGATATTGACACCCAGGTATTTGAAATTGCCTACTCTTTCCACTTATGATCCTTCTGAAGTTTGGTTCATGTTTCCTCGTTTTCCCCAATCATCTCTTTGGTCTTACTGACATTGAGTTTAAGGTTGTTGCTCGATACCTGTCATCCAGCTGGTATATCTCACTCCTGTATGTCCTCTTGTCTCCATCTGTGATTCTGCCAACAATGGTTGTATCATCATCATAGATGGCTTTGAGCTGTGCTTAGTCACATAGCCATGGAGATCACCGTTAGCATGGATCAGTAATAACATCTCCTCATCTACAATCAACACAGGCACACCTCAAAGATACTCTCTCTCTACAGTCCTGACTCTGTGGCTAGGCACAGATGGGATGCCATCTGTAAATTCGCTGATGACATTACTGTTGGTGCCAGAAACTCAGATGACGATGAGAAGACGTGCAGAAGTGGGATCGACTGGTTGAGTGGTGTTGTAACAACAACTTTGCCCTCAACATCTGCAAGACCAGGGATTTGATTGAGGGCTTCAGGAAAGAGAAGTCAGAAGAACACACCAGTCTTCATTGAGGATTCAGAGGTGGAAAGGGTGAGTAGCTTTAAGTTCCTTATTGTCACATCTTCGAGGATATATCTTGGGGCCAACAAAATAATGCAACCATGAGAAAGACTTACAAGCAGTCTTACTTCATTTGGAATTTGAAGAGATTTGGTATGTCACCGAAGATATTTGCAAATTCTTATACATGTGTTTAAGATTGCATTATGACTGGTTGCATCACAGCCTCATATGGAGGCTCTGATGCACAGGATCACAAGAGGCTACAGAGGGTTGTAGAGTTAGCCAGCTCCATCATGGCGCAACTCTCCCCACCAGTAGGGACATCTTCAGAAGACAGTGCCTGAAGGAGGTGGCATCTATCACTAAGAACCCTCACCATCCAGAATATGCCCTATTTGCATGTACGGAGAAACCTGACAAGACACACTCACTGATTCAAAACAGTTTCTTCCCTACAGAGAAGATTTACTAGAATATTACCTGGGTTTCATCATCTAAGTTACAGAGAAAGGTTGAACAAGTTGGGTCTTTATTCTTTGGAACGTAGAAGGTTGAGGGGGGACTTGATAGACGTATTTAGAATTATGAGGGGAATAGACAGAGTTGATGTGGATAGGCTTTTTCCATTGAGAGTTGGGGAGACTCAAACAAGAGGACATGAGTTGAGAGTTAAAGGGCAAAAATTTAGGGGTAACATGAGGGGGAACTTCTTTACTCAGAGAGTGGTAACTGTGTGGAACGAGCTTCCAGCAGAAGTGGTTGAGGCAGGTTCGATGTTGTCATTTAAAGTTAAATTGGATAGATATCTGGACAGGAAAGGAATGGAGGGTTATCGGCTGAGTGCAGGTTGGTGGGACTGGGTGAGAGTAAGAGTTCGGCACGGACTAGAAGGGCCGAGATGGCCTGTTTCCGTGCTGTAATTGTTATATGGTTACACCCCAAGATTTCTAAATAGTCAGGGATTGGTGAACTGAGCCTCATTGTTCCTTTTGGTTTGCATTATTTATTTATTTTGTATTTTATTGTTATTTTATGTCTTTGCACTGTACTGCTGCAAAACAACAAATTTCATGTCATGTAAGGCAGTGATAATAAACCTGATTCTGATTCTTTGTATTTGCTTTTCATTAATGAACATTTCCTCCATCCATGTTATATGTTTGTGAATGATTTTTGTTTCAAATAGAAATGAGCAAACTCGTGTTTCTATAAGATTTTTAATATTGTTACACTTGGAATTGGTAAAAAAAAATACATATTAATTCCTTATAAACTTTTATTGATAGCTTTGAAATATCTTCTGATGTTGATATTTTAACCAATCCCTCTACGTCATCACTGCATTCTCTTATCATTTCCAAGTACAATCAGACTGCAGATTTCAAAAATGGAAGAACTGATTCCTACAATTTGTTGCAGTTTTGAAATGAGATTCAAGAATTAACAAAGCAAGTGTTTGCATGGGCAGAGTATAAAATCCTGATGAAGGGTCTCAGCCAAAAACCTGAACAGTTTATTCATTTCCATAGTTGCTGCCTAACCTTTCTAAGTTCCTCCAGCATTTTGTATATGGTGCCTCTGGATCTCCAGTATCTGCAGAAGCTCTTGTCTTTTTGTACCAGCAGGCTCATTTTAATTTTGGAATTAGTTACCTTTTGAAATCAGTTTTTATTTCACGATCTTTCTTTTTTGATAATGAATTTTAATAATTTGACTTCTTGACCCGAGAAGTGATTTATCATTATGATACTAGGGTAAGGCATATTAATTACTTGTGTGGTTGTATGAATCTGTTCCCCTTGGAATTGTGAATGGGTTTTGGTGCGTAGTGGTGCTAGGGGTGGGTGAGGGGCATTCCAGGTGACTTAGTGGTTCTGCAGAAAATGTTGATGGAGGAGATGAACCTTTTTTTTAATAGTGACTGTGTCACTGAATAAAACAGTGAAGAGATTTTATTTTACTGAATGAGGTTTATGATCTCAAAAGCATTACCTAAAAGGATAATGGAAGCAGATTCAAAGACAGCTTTCAAAGTTGAGTGATAGGTATTTAAAGGGAAAGATTTACAAGGCAATAGGGAAAGAGCAGTGAGTGGGATAGCTTCACCAAAGGCATGCTGGTGAAATGACACCTTGTTAAGCTGTTCAACTCCAATTCTCAGCAGTGATGATAACAGCATTTGTATTTGGTGTTTATGAAGCACAATTTCTATTTTTATGCTTAGTACTGTACAGTAGATACTGGGTCAAATTCCAAGCAAGCATTTTGATACCACTAGGCTAAGGCACATGCTTTAAATAAGCAAGGTATTGTGTGACAGTCACGTAATGATTTCTTGTTTCACTTCTACATGCCTTTATAGTTGCTCATTGTTTTTGTAAAATTGCTCTTATGATCTGGTTACATTGTTTAGAGGAATATAGATTTTACTTGTCTGGTGGCAATGATTTCAAAAATCGAAAACTTGTAAATCGAAGAACACTATTTAGCCAATGTGCACAAAGTACTGTCTTTCCCCTTTGCACTGATTTGTTAACCATAGTGAAACGTTTAACCTTTACAGTTCCACAGGAACTTTTGCTATCTTGACTCAGTAAACATAATTCAGTATCAGCAGGCTATTTGTCAGTAGGTCATATTGACAGCCCAGTCCTGTCCCTTATTAAGACCCCATAGATGCCTTTTCTGTAAAAAGTGCTGATTGGGTTATGAAACCCTTGGAATAAATCTCTCTTTCTCAATCAGAAACTTGTCTTTGCCCAGTTCTACGAAACATGAGTAATCTTTCTCGCCTGTGTTCTCCACCCTCCCCCCCTTCAAATACACCTCTCGTCTTCCCATTTTTGTTTCCTTTCCCATACACTTCCTCTGGACCCTCATCACCCATTTGTGTCCCCCTCCCACTGTTGATTCTAACCACCTTCCATGCACACACTGTACCCATCAAATCTCCTACCGTATCTGGTTCTATCTGCCTTTGATCTCTCCTTTAATGGCAGCCATGATCGCTTTCCTTGCACCGGAGATTTCAGCATCTCTGCTTATCAGCCTGAAGCCTCTGTCTGCTTCACCATTTCCTCCCCAACATGACTCTATCTGCTTTATTTTTGTCTCTTCTGTCTATCATTCACCTGCCTCTGTCTCCTAGGTTACTCCCTCCCTGTTCACCACTGGCTCCTTCTCCCTGTGGTCCTTACCCTGCCTTGGTCCGCCTATCACCTCCCAGCTTCTGTTTTATGCTTCTTTCTTCATATTGGCTTTTTTATCTACCTATCAATCTGAATGTAGGTTCTCAACTCAATAAGTTAGTAATTCCTCATGCACCCCCTCCCCAACTTGTGTCTCCACTTCAAGCTGTCTTAGAATGTAACAGGATAATCAGAAGTAGAAACTTTGATTTGACACAGCATACTCCCCTTTCCCTTCTTACTCTCAACACTGAAGCTTTAGTGCTATTTGAATTCCTTACAGCTTCCAAAACTAAGATACACTAACTGAGCAGAATTAGGGATTCTATCTTGAAGCTTACAGGCATTTTAGTCAGTATACATGATTTTCCTCATTACTGGAGATTGCCTTGCATTAAGCTTTACCAAAGGAGTGTATTGAATGGATTTTCATCAACCACTGCATATTTAATATGTAATCAACATCACTGCTCAAGCAACAGATGTAATGATCTTCTTCAGACATAATTGGAAAATGGGCCTCTCTGACCAGAGTGAGTGTGTGTGTGTCGTGGTTGACCATGAGTACTGCACCTCTGGTAGTCACTGGAAGTGGCCTCTCCAGGGTGCAAGCCAGGGCAGAGTTGATGTGGAGATCCGTCTGTTGCCCATGCAGTGGGACCCCCCCCCCCATGCTGTTGACAGGTCCAAAGGAACGACGGAAGTTGCTGTGCCGGTGCTGGGTACAGCAGTCAGCGGCCTTTCGGGACTCCGACTCCAGATTTTTCCTCGGGCTTTACTCCCAAAGCATTTCCCGTGAGCGGGTATAGCCGCAAGGCAGTGGAGGTTTGAAATCAGAGTTTTCCCTCTCCTACATGAGCTGCCATCTGTGGTTAACAAGCCCCATCTGCCCGGATGACGAGAGTATATGGCAATAAAATAGGAAATACTGGAAATGGAACCCAGATCCATCGACATCTGAAAAAGGAAATGCGTTAGTGGACTTTCCTTAACAAAATCTTTTTAATTCCTTTCAAATGGATCTAGTTCAATATTCATGCTGAAAGGGATGGATGTTTGGTGATATCAGTAGGTTTATATTGCATAATTTGGGATTCACAGAGACCCTAGTGAATTCTGCATGTGAGGGTAGTTAATTGTAATAGTTCAAAGTATATATATGTCACCATATACAACCCTGGGATTCATTTTCTTGTGAGCATACTCAATAAATCCATAGATTAATAACCATGACAGAATCATTGAAAGACTGCACCAACTTGGGTGATCAACTAATGGTTGTGCCAAGGTTGTGAAAAGTGTTACCTAAACAACCGAATGATGAGGTGTCCTTAATATTTCCTCAATTTGTAAACTTAGCTCCTCCATATGTTTGTTTCCATGTCTGTTCCCTTGCTTCAAGGGAGAACTAATTCCACACAGATGTGTTTAATGCATTAAATTGGTTTTTGCCCTTGTACATTTTTACGTTTTGTTTTGTTGATTATTAGAAAGGTAGTATAAATTCGCAGCTTTACATTCTTAAAATAGTCTTTGCACCAACATTAAAAAAAAATCAAGCAAGTAGATTTACAAACATACTTTTAAAATATAGGTAAATACTCTTGATTAAATATGCTTAAGCTATTCATGAACAGCAGCTTATAAACACGATTTGAAAACTAGGGATGCTGCTATTTCATTTATCTGTTTGAAGTAAATAATAAAATGTTAATCTTTGAACCACATAAAAGTTTCATGTCAGTAAACTCTATGTGATGCTGTAGAGTTAAGAGTTCTTGATTTTCTGAAATGCATAATCATCACTTGAATTACATGGTTTGTTCTTTATTCAAAATTATCTTGAGTGGAATATATGGCACTGCTGAGGTGAAGTATGAGCTCTTTGAACGGTTTACTTTATTCTCAGCATTGAAGATGAAAATTGCAGGGTCTTGTATAATGAAGTAGAAGTGTTTCACACAATTGAGGGAAATAAATGAAATGATGCTGTCACTTCAGATTCCAAGTAGCCCTGTTACATTCTTGACAAAGAATATATAATGGCTTTGTTATTTTGGGAAATGGCATTAATTATATAGAATTTGTTTATTGTTCTTGCAGCTTTTCAGGTGGGGGAAAAAATTGCATGGATTTTAACCTTCATTTCCACGATTCTCTTTTGGTGGGTAGACAAGAAATTACCACCAGTAACCTTAAACAGTGGTTGCAGAAACATGCTGAATGTTGCATCATATTTTCCTGTTTTTAAGATGTAAAACTCTAATCAGTACTTTTTCCCCCAATTTATCCTTCACATTTCTCAGTGAATATCTTGGTTTTCAAGTCCTTATTCATTGTTCTACTCATGCCATTTTATTTCACTAGCTTTTGCTAAATTGGTTTGATGCACCGGTGTGTTTGTTTGTCAAATATATGATGAACAGTATTATCACTATAGTTGAGCGACATTTTTTAAACTAAGTTAGCCGACCCATCAACTCATTAAATGAGAAGTAAGAGTCTGGCTGAATCTTTAAATTATTTAAGTCTCACCTCAATGCAGATGATAACTTTGTCAAGAACTAAAATAATGATAGGAGTTCAGTTAAGTCATTAGCAATACATATTCCTACCTCGTAATGGAGGATGTTTGCTGACTTACAAAATTGGACATGGAAGAACTTGAAAGAGTTAGGAAATTGGTTAGAGCAAATACTAAATGAGATTATCAAAAATTACTTTGGCATACGTATTAAATGACTTAACTTTGCTCAGATTAAATTGTGATACATACTACTTCATTGAAACAGAAGTTCTGATTTTGATTACAAATTCTATTCCACAGAATTGGCCATTTATTCTTCATGAACATTGGAATCTAATTTTTCACAGGAACTCTTTCTAACAGCAGTTTCTGTCCCAGCTAGAATAAAAATGTCTCTATTTTCCTAACTCCTGTTGTAATTGAAACAGACAGTCCAACTAGAAAATTGTTTATATATGAAAATGTATATTAAAGAAATCTTGAAGAATCATTTCAGGTTGATGAAATGCAATTTTTCATATTGGTACTCTCAGCATCAATAAAGTCAAGTAATTTTGTTGAATTATGTGGTTTTGCTTACCTAGGTGATGCAGTTTGTTGTTTCAAATGTCATTGCTTCTTTCCTATTGAAAATCATGTTGTATTTTCACGCCAGCTAAGTACTTATGAAGAACACATTGTTACTGTGCGGAGTGAAAGGATATTGCCTGAACCTTCTTACATGCCTTCTACCTACCTGACAGAAGTACACCAGCTTCACAAAGCTGTGTGTGATGTGGCACTTCTCCTCAAGTCTCCTGAGCTTCAAGCCAAGGACTTTGAAGATTTCTCAAAGCAGGATGCAACTTTAAAGGTAGGACACACTGACTGAACATTATTAAGTTGAATCAAGTTAACTGAAAAATATGCAATAATCAGTCATGAAAATTGAAGAAAAATAAAAAGAAGCCTGAATAATTAAATGCTATTACTAACAAATTAATTCCAGTCTTTGCGAGCTCAGCCTTGCCATTATGTGTAGCTTTAGGAACTGTTTGGCATACAACTGGGTATGCTGGTCACATTGGAACTGGAGTCATTTAACCCATCATATCTACCAGATAAATTTTGCGAATTATAGGAGAAAATTGAATTATATAATAACAAATATTCAACTCGACTTCAATATTTAAAATTTCCTTCTCCTTGTAAAGATGTAAACACTTTGCAAGATTTAATATTTATCAACACATTAAGGCAAGACTTTTAAGAAACCTTGCCCTCTTTTGAATTATCTCTTTTGGAAATTGTACTGATTTCTGCATTGTAGTTTCAGAAGGGCCATTCACTATTGTCTTTTAGTTTAGTTTTTCTATAAATTCTATTAGTTTTTACACATTTCAGAGGCATAAAATTTTGTATCCTATTATAATTCAAGGCCTTATTTGCAAGTATCACAGATCATATCTAGGATGTAGATAGAGTTATCATTTAACTGTCTTAAAGATCAGAATATTCTTTCAAAAGTGTGGCATGCACACCTGTTCACAGAATTCTAAATGTGATGGACCATGAAACTAAAACTAAATATCTATTGGCTTTCAAATTCTGAATGTGTTGTGATATTGATTTCTCATGTTCAGCTAACCACTTTACTGATCGGTTCTCTTCCAGTACTTGCCCTGTTCAGCCCTGCCTCAGTTGTCATTCATATTTTCAAAATATGCTGAAAGCTTTTGCTGTTGTCAACTGCTGCTGAATAGCTGATAATGAGATATTTCTAAAATCCCAAGCTTTGGTACCTGATTTTAGTATAGACAGTAAATATCTTCAGTTATATTTCCTCCCCACATCCATTTATTAAATATTGCAGTACTCTGATGGAGATCTTAAAAATATAATGTCACTTCAATGCATTCCAATTACTTTCAGAAGAAATCCTTATAAATTGCTAGATTGGGCTCTCATGTTTTTAAAGAAATCCACTTGTTTATTTATCCTAGAATCTGTAAATGCAATGTCTTTGCTTTACTCTTACAGTCACTCTGCATTTATGACCCTTACATGCTTTCTAATTTTCTGGTATTTAACCTCTGTACAAGGTGTATACTTGACCTCACTCTGGCTTGGTCTAAAAACTGTTGACCTCCATGCTTGCATCAATTTTTTTAGCAACCAGATCTTCTTTTGATTATATGCTACTCTTTGATGTATGTCCACAACTAATCATTTGTTTCTCTACATAGATCAGATATGATTACAGCTAATCTTATGATATTGATAGCTCTGGTTACACATAACTATTGCCTTAGGTTTAATTTAGCTGAACTAATAAATTGTCAGGCAATGCAGTCATGGGCACAGTTCCATCTTATCCTGAAATAAATCTCCTGCTGCTACAAATAATTCTTGTATGTTCCTGTGATGTTAGAATGGGGAAAAATAGCAGTTACATTTGACTTGAGTTCAATGAATATTTATTTCCTTATAAATGCATTTATCATTGTCATTATATTATGGTAGAAGGAAGGAAAATTGTAAAGCTACTCTTTTCTGTGGCTGAAATTAAATTTGAGGTGAAATTGTTCTGAAGCTCTTTCATTGTTCTCTGAATATATAAATCTACTTTTTTTAAGTTGTGGGATTGAACAGCCCCAAAAACATGCAGGCACTGCGATGTGCAAGTATCTCATTCCTATTCAACCAGAACTGTGCTATATTTGTGCTTCCTGCTCAATGTAACGATTTCAGTGTGCAGCCAGCACGAATTGCACAGCTCTGTGGCTGCTCGCTGCAGGGAAGTGTTTGGGTTCATGAGCAGCTCGTCCAGTTGAAGCTATCCTTATCTGAAAGACGGCCCGCCTCGTTTAAAAGGGCAGTGCATTATGTTGGCAACAAATGAAACTGAAGTTGACTTGGCATGTAGAAAGTCTCCTGGCTGTCTAACATAGTACTGGAGACCCTGGTGCAGGAAGTAGACAGTGGAAGAGATAGTTGTGCAATTCATTACCAGGGATCATTCAGCATGGAGAAGTGATTCCATTTGTAATTATGGCTTGTAAATATGTACTGAAATATTGTGCTCCTGCTATTTACATGGAAAGATACAGATACTGTTCTTTGAACCGTGTTCTTATCTTTCAACAGTATTTGCAGCTAGTAGATGGATGTCATACAGCGCACTTCTTAAATTGTGTATATGAATCACACCCATAATCTGCATACATGGCTATTATTGAACCTTGTTAGGTGTGTCAGCCAAAGACATAGTCGATCGTTTGCAGAACAAGGTCATATACAACCAGAGGCAACAGCACTGAGGGACAGAGGTAGATGCCACCAAGAAGTTGATGGTGGTCAGTGTTAAAACAACCATTGCAGAGCCCATGGTCACCATTAGGGTGGGAGCTGGTGGAAGAAATGTGCAAAGTAAATCCTCCCCCCTTTCCATCTGACTTCTCATACACCTATTAGCTTGATTTCCTACTTATAGCACCCGATCTTATGATTTTCTTTTTGCTGATGCTCTTGAACTACTGGGCAATATTGGAAGCCTTAGAAGAAAATGAAAATGAAGCTGCCATTATTTCACTCATAGCACCACCATTTTGGACACTTGGGTTGCAGTTTACTCACACTTTATCTCAGCAGTAGGGTTTGCACGTAATTGACCGTCAACTGCCTTGCAACTAGACCAGGAGGAGTATGTGATACTACAGCATTCAACTTGACTAAGTGCAATTCTGATGTAACAGAAGCCAATCAACAGCAGTTCTGCTGGGTACTGCATGGCTGAAAGATTCTTGCAGAATTTAACAACAGATGGGGAATCTCTCCTGCAACACATTACTTGAGGTAATAAATGTCCTCCAAATGAAAGGACACCGGGTCACTGAAATATTGATTGCAATCCTCCCTCAAGATTACAATGTTCAAGATTCTGCCATTCCACTTGCTTACAGTCCTGACTTGCAGATGCTCCAAAGTACATATTGAAAGTGTGTACTGCAGCTGAAAAATGTGCAGCACAGTATAATTTTTAATGGTAGTCATATTAAACCTCTTGTCCCACAACTAGGTATCACCATCCACCCAGAGTCAGGGCATTCAAATCAATCTTTGATGTTAATTATGACTACTGATGCAAATATGACCTCCGCATATCAAAGGAGCCTCCCTGACACATGAGTTCTTCAAGCAGGTTCATGTAAGTGCAAACTAGCACTTTCACCACTACTTTCACTTCATCTCACCTACTGGTGACTAGACAAAAATTCCACAATCCCATACAGAGCTGTTATAGGATCCTCAAACCCACATTCAACATGCAGGCACCCAGAACAGCTTAATCATGTGATTGGACCATGGGAGAGGGGATCTCTTTTTTTTTAACAATTTCATCCTCTTGCAGAACCATGAATTTTTCATGTTTGTTGGAAAAACTGGGAAGGACTGACCTGTATCGTACTGTTGCACAGCAGAAGCAGGCAAGCCACCGTCGGTCAGTGACTGAGGCAGACACCTACATATGACTGGTTGTTAGGGACAATCACACCTGCATGTTCTCTCTGACCTTTCAGCAGGGGTTTAAAGGACTACCAAAACAAAATGTAGATGATGTAATCTAGTTATTGTTTATGAAAGTTTCTGCAGATGATACAAATGCAGAAGATCCATGATGTGCTTTCAGTTGCTCAGATTACCTTCCAAGTCCTTTCGCAGACCTCTCTATGAGCAGTCAGCCTTCCCGTCTCCAAGCTGCAGTCACCAGTTAAATGTTGCTTGAAACTACCCAGGCATGCAAATGCACATAGGAAGTATTGTCAAGAGGAATGCACAAAGCTGATGAAATAATGGAATGCTCCTCCTGCAAGATGTGGGAGTTCAGGGAACCTTGTAGTTTCCCTGGTGAGTACATCTGTGGGAAATACACTCACTTGCATCTCCTATTAGACTGGGTCAGGGAATCCTGTTAGAGAATGAGATAGGTTAGCTGACAGAGGTATGTGTTAGGGAGCACTTTGGGTCCAGTGATCACAATGCCATTAGTTTCAATATAATTATGGAGAAGGATAGGACTGGACCCAGGGTTGAGATTTTTGATTGGAGAAAGGCTAACTTTGAGAAGATGTGAAAGGATTTGGAAGGAGTAGATTGGGACAATCTTTTTTATTGGAAAGATGTAATAGAGAAATGGAGGTCACTTAAAGGTGAAATTTTGAGGGTACAGAATCTTTATGTTTCTGTTAGGTTGAAAGGAAAGGTTAAAAGTTTGAGAGAGCCATGGTTTCCAAGGGATACTAGAAACTTGGTTCAGAAAAAGAGAGAGATTGACAATAAATATAGGCAGCTTGGAGTAACTGAGGTGCTCGAGGAATATAAAGCAAATGTAAAAAGAATCTTTTTTAGATTATGAAGACATGTAGTCCTCTTTTATTGTCACTTAGTAATGCATGCATTAAGTAATGATACATTATTTCCTCTGGTGTGATATCACAAAACACAGGACAGACCAAGACTGAAAAAACTGACAAAACCAAATAATTATAACATATAGTTACAACAGTGCAACAATACCATAACTTGATGAAGAAGTCCATGAGCACAGTAAAGTTCAAAGTTTCTCAAATGTCCCACATCTCACGCAGACGGGAGAAGGAAGAGAAACTCTCCCTGCCATGCTGACCACAATCCAACTCTTGAGTTATCCGAAAACTTCGAGCACTGATCAGCTCTCCAACACTGGGTATTGAGCGCCATCTCTGTCTGAACGATTCGACCTCCTTCTCGGTCACCAAAAGCAGGCAAGGCCGGGAATTTTGAGGCCTACCCTCCGAAAGAGAATCCTAAGAAATAAATTAGAAAAGCTAAAAGAAGATATGAGGTTGCTTTGGCAAGTAAGGTGAAAATAAATCAAAAGGGTTTCTACAGTTATGTTAGTGGCAAAAGGATAGTGAGGGATAAAATTGGTCCCTTAGAGAATCAGAGTGGACGGCTATGTGCGGAGCCAAAAGAGATGGGGGAGATTTTGAACAATTTCTTTTCTTCGGTATTCACTAAGGAGAAGGATATTGAATTGTCTAAGGTAAGGGAAACAAGTAGGGTAGTTATGGAAACTATGATGATTAAAGAAGAGGAAGTACTGGCACTTTTAAGGAATATAAAAGTGGATAGGTCTCCGAGTCCTGACAGGATATTCCCTAGGACCTTGAGGGAGGTTAGTGTGGAAATAGCAGGGGCTCTGACAGAAATATTTCAAATGTCGTTAGAAATGGGGATGGTGCTAGGGGATTAGCGTATTGCTCATGTTGTTCCATTGTTTAAAAACGGTTCTAAGAGTAAACCTAGCAATTATCGGCCTGTGAGTTTGATGTCAGTGGTGGGTAAATTGATGAAAAGTGTTCCTTAGAGATGGTATATATAATTATCTGGATAGACAGGGTCTGATTAGGAACAGTCAACATGGATTCGTGCGTGGAAAGTCATGTTTGACAAATCTTATTGAATTTTTTGAAGAGGTTACTAGGAAAGTTGACGAGGGTAAAGTGGTGGATGTTGTCTATGTGGACTTCAGTAAGGCCTTTGACAAGGTTCCACACGGATGATTAGTTAGTTCATTCGTTAGGTATGAATATTGAAATAGTAAAATGGACTCAGCAGTGGCTGGATGGGAGACACCAGAGAGTAGTGGTGGATAACTGTTTGTCAGATTGGAGGCGGGTGACTAGTGGTGTGCCTCAGGGATCTGTACTGGTTCCAGTGTTGTTTGTCATATATATTAATGATCTGGATGATGGGGTGGTAAATTGGATGAGTAAGTATGCAGATGATACTAAGATAGGTGGAGTTGTGGATAATGAAGTAGGTTTTCAAAGCTTGCAGAGAGATTTAGGCCAGTTAGAAGAGTGGGCTGCAAGATGGCAGGTGGAGTTTAATGCTGATAAATGTGAGGTGCTACATTTTGGTAGGACTAATCAGAATAGGACATACATGGTAAATGGTAGGGCATTGAAGAATGCAGTAGAACAGAGGGATCTAGGAATAATGGTGCATAGTTCCCTGAAGGTGGAATCTCATGTGGATAGGGTGGTGAAGAAAGCTTTTGGTATGCTGGCCTTTATAAATCAGAGCATTGAGTATAGGAGTTGGGATGTAATGTTGAAATTGTATAGGGCATTGGTAAGGCCAAATTTGGAGTGTTGTGTACAGTTCTGGTCACCGAATTATAGGAAAGATGTCAACAAAATTGAGAGAGTACAGAGAAGATTTACTAGAATGTTACCTGGGTTTCATCTCCTAAGTTACAGAGAAAGGTTGAACAAGTTGGGTCTTTATTCTTTGGAGCGTAGAAGGTTGAGGGGGGACTTGATAGAGGTATTTAAAGTTATGAGGGGGATAGATAGAGTTGACGTGGATAGGCTTTTTCCATTGAGAGTGGGGGAGATTCAAACAAGAGGACATGAGTTGAGAGTTAAAGGACAAAAGTTTAGGAGTAACATGAGGGAGAACATCTTTACTCAGAGAGTGGTAGCTGTGTGGAATGAGCTTCCAGCAGAAGTGGTTCAGGCAGGTTCGATGTTGTCATTTAAAGTTAAATTGGATAGCTATATGGACAGGAAAGGAATGGAGGGTTATGGGCTGAGTGCAGGTCGATGGGACTAGGTGAGAGTAAGAGTTCGGCACGGACTAGAAGGGCCGAGATGGCCTGTTTCCGTGCTGTAATTGTTATATGGTTATATGGTTATAGAAGGGGTAGGCATAATCATCTAGGATATCAAAGATGAGAGTTTTAGTGAGGTGGTCACTGAAACTAACTCATGAAGTATATAACCATTTAGATTCTGTTGGGGGAGATGACCTTCTAGAAGCCGGCAACAGTGTCAGGTTCAGTGGCAAGGAAGGGAAGGGAGAAGCCAGACACTCGATAGCAGGGGACACAAATAGGCATTTCTGGTTCCAAGGTCAGGACTCCAGGATGGTGTTTTGCCTCCCTGGTGCAGGGTCAATGATATCCTGCAGTGGGTAAAGGACATTTCAAGAGGGAAGGATGAGAAGCCAGAAACTGTGGTACCAATGACATTTGTGGGAGCAGGGATAAAGTTCTGCAAAGTGATTTTAGGGAGCTATGTCGAAAGTTAAAAAGCAGGACTTCCAGGGTTATAATCTCAGGGTTACTACCCATGCTGTGTGCAAGTGATGTGAGAAATGGATACATATTCCAATTCAATACATTGTGAAGGAGCTGGTACAGGAAGGAGGGCTTCAGATTTATGGATCATTAAGGCTCTCTTCCAGGGCAAGCGGGACCTGTACAATAAGACAGCTTGTATTTGAACTGGAGGGGAACTAATATCCTGCCAGGAGGTTTTCTTGTGCTTCTTGGGAAGTTTTGAGCTAGAGCAACAGTGGGGTGGGGAGGGAAGCAGGGAGACAACTGCAGCAGGGCAATAGGTGGAAGAAAATGAGCAAAAAAGAAAGATAAGTAAGGAAAGACAGCAGGAACAAAGCACAGACAGGCTATTAAACATAGTGGTATTTGTTATGTTTTGTAACTCCAGAAATTAATCTAAAGAAAAACCTGGGGGCATGGGCAGACATGTCTATTGTGTTTTATTTCAGTAATGTGCTCACCTGTGACCTGGTGGTATAATGACGTATGCCATTCACTTACTTTTACATGTAACACTTAATGAGATGTGTAAACAAATGAGGAATGCTTAAATAAACAATATATATATTTACAATATTGGAGGAGGAGGAGGAGAAGATGGCGGCGCGACGCAGCTTGCGCGGCCACTCCGGTGAATGATATCTGTAATCTGTCAAGTAGAGTGCTGTGCACAATCCTGATTTGATGGAGACAGACGTGGGAGAACAGAGGAACATCTGGAGAAACTTCTGAAGTGCCTTTTTCGCTGCCGCTGCTACTGTGTGATCCAGAATCTCTGGAGGGGAAGGCCCCGAGTCCTCGGCTTTACTTGTTGCTTGGCGGCCGGGATGGGGTCGAAGCGCTCGGCAGAGATGGTGCTCGGTGTCGGAGGCTCGAAGTTTTCGGACGGACTCAGAGTCGGCTGTGGTTGGATGCTTCCAATGCATCGACAGTTGTCGGCGCCTGGAGGTTTATGGCAGGGAGAGTTTCTCCTTCTGCTGCCTGCTATCGGGGACTATCGGGAGTCGATTGGAACTTTGAGACTCTTTTTTTACTCTGCCCATGGTCTGCTCTTTATGAAATTATGGTATTGCTTTGCACTGCTGTAATTATATGTTATAATTATGTGGTCTTGTCAGTGTTAGTCTTTGATTTGTCCTGTTTTTTTTTTGTGATATCACTCTGGAGGAACATTGTATCATTTCTTAATACATGCATGCATTTCTAATTGACAGTAAACGAGGACTGAGTGTCCTCATAATCTAATTAATCTAATATTACTCAAATATTACTGAAAAATTAAATACACAACATTCCTCCCTGCTTAGCTATAAACTTCAATTCAATATAGAATGCAAGTAAACCATATACACAATATACTATGTAATACAACAATAATAGGTAATACAAACATTTGTATAACTATTATATAGGCATCCACAGCATAGAGAATTTTAAATTGTCCCATTCAGGGCTAAAGATTTAATTACTGTGAAGGAGTTCTTACTTTTATGGGATAATGTCTCCTGAGAAGTGGAGGTGGGGGGCGGTGGGGTACTATGGTCACTATTCTTGGCAGGTGAGACTTTTGGCTGTGAAACAATCAAAGGTTCTGGCACTTCCTATGTGGTGGTTACATTAGTTGACTCTGGGACTGCAGGAACTGGTTCTGACAGCTCTGTACACCTTTCTTCTCCAACAATTGATTTTGCTCTCCTCAACTGATTGATATATCATCTGCAGATGACATCAGACACAATCTCCACTGTGTAAGAGAGTGGTCCAGTTCTGTCCTTAATCTTTCCAAATATCCACTTTTAATTAACTCTGTAGTTCCTTGCCAGGACTACTTGTCCAGAAGTAAAACATCAAACCTCCTTATTTGAGAAGCCCCCAGTTTGTTTCAGTTGTTTGTTCTGCATACTCCTGAGGTTGGGTTTGAGGAAATCCAAGTGTGAGCACAAGGGACGACCCAGGAACAGCATCGCTGGTGAGTTATTGGTTGTGGAGTGTGCTGCATTGCGATATGCAAACAGGAAATCTGTGAGCTTCTAATTCAGTGACAGTGTAGTGTGTTCTGCTGACATTGCTCACAGTGTGTTCCTTAGACACTTGCCAAACTTTTTCGCCAAGTGATCTGTAGCTGGGTAGTGTGGTGCAGATACGGTATGTCTTGTTCCATTAATTTTCAGGCTTGACTGAAACTGTTCCGCAACAAACTGTAGTCCATTGTTCTGGAACACTAGTCCTTCAGAAGAGGCTTCTCAACACATCAGCAATGTGCGAGGCTGTAGCAGAGATTATTGGGAACACTTCTGGTCACTTTGTAGCAACATCCACTACTACCAAGAAATTTGTGCCCATAAATGGTTGGGCAAAATCCACATGAGTCATCTGCCAAGGCAATGCAGGCCATTCCTGGGGATGAGAACCACTGCTCTTGGTATCTTCTGGATGTGTTGTCCTCCCAAACAGTGCATGGCAAGCTTCTTGATCTGTTAATCTATACCAGACAAAGCTATGAGCCAATGCTTTAAATTTGACCACATGTAGATGACCAGCATGTAGCTCCTCCAACACCTTAGTTCTCAGCTAGGATGGTAAAACAACTCGGTCTCCACATAAGGCACCCCCGTCAAGAGCAAGTTCATCCCAGCACTGGTAAAAATGGGGGAACTGGAATTTCTGTTGCTCATTCCAGTCATTTTGGGTTGCCATATAAACCTGAGATAGTGTGGGGTCCTTTCTGATTCCACTTTGGATCATCTCTGCTGTAATAGGGAGACTTACGATTTGCATTAGAGATCATCAGCTAATTCCACAATTAGTTGCTGTGATGGAGAGTACTCCTTATACCCCCTCATTTAGTCACACACAAACATTTTCTTGTCATTTTCACCATGGATGTCCAGTCCCTATATCCATCCCCTATCAGGAAGGTCTCAAAGCTCTACGCATCTTTTTGGATTCCAGACCTAATCAGTTCCCCTCTACCACCACTCTGCTCCGTCTAGCGGAATTAGTCCTTACTCTTAATAATTTCTCCTTTGGCTCCTCCCACTTCCTCCAAACTGAAGGTGTAGCTATGGGCACCCGTAAGGGTCCTAGCTATGCCTGCCTTTTTGTTGGCTTTGTGGAACAATCTATGTTCCATGCCTATTCTGGTATCTGTCCCCCACTTTTCCTTTGCTACATCGACGACTGCATTGGCGCTGCTTCCTGCACGCATGCAGAGCTCGTTGACTTTATTAACTTTGCCTCCAACTTTCACCCTGCCCTCAAGTTTACCTGGTCCATTTCCGACACCTCCCTCCCCTTTCTAGATCTTTCTGTCTCTGTCTCTGGAGACAGCTTATCCACTGATGTCTACTATAAGCCTACTGACTCTCACAGCTTTCTGGACTATTCCTCTTCTCACCCTGTCCCTTGCAAAAATGCCATCCCCTTCTCGCAATTCCTCCGTCTCTGCCGCATCTGCTCTCAGGATGACGCTTTTCATTCTAGGACGAGGGAGATGTCTTCTTTTCTTAAAGACAGGGGCTTCCCTTCCTCCACTATCAACTCTACTCTTAAACGCATCTCCCCCATTTCACATACATCTGCTGTCACTCCATCCTCCCGCCACCCCACTAAGAATAGGGTTCCCCTGGTCCTCAGCTACCACCCCACCAGCCTCCGGGTCCAACATATTATTCTCCGTAACTTCCGCCACCTCCCACCACTAAGCACATCTTTCCCTCCCCCCCTCTCTCTGCATTCCGCAGGGATTGCTCCCTATGCGACTCCCTTGTCCATTCGTTCCCCCCATCCCTCCCCACTGATCTCCCTCCTGGCACTTATCCTTGTAAGCGGAACAAGTGCTACACATGCCCTTACACTTCCTCCCTTACCACCATTCAGGGCCCCAAACAATCCTTCCAGGTGAGGCAACACTTCACCTGTGAGTTGCTGGGGTGATATACTGCGTCTGGTGCTCCCGATGTGGCCTTTTATATATTGGCGTGACCCGACGCAGACTGGGAGACCGCTTTGCTGAACACCTACGCTCTGTCCACCAGAGAAGGCAGGATCTCCCAGTGGCCACATATTTTAATTCCACATCCCATTCCCATTCTGACATGTCTATCCACGGCCTCCTCTACTGTAAAGATGAAGCCACACTCAGGTTGGAGGAACAACACCTTATATTCCGTCTGGTTAGCCTCCAACCTGATGGCATGAACATCGACTTCTCTAACTTCCGCTAATGCCCCACCTCCCCCTCGTACCCCATCTGTTACTTATTTTTATACACACATTCATTCTTTCTTTCACTCTCCTTTTTCTCCCTCTGTCCCTCTGAATATACCCCTTGCCCATCCTCTGGGTCCCCCCCCTTGTCTTTCTTCCCGGACCTCCTGTCCCATGATCCTCTCGTATCCCTTTTGCCAATCACCTGTCCAGCTCTTGGCTCCATCCCTCCCCCTCCTGTCTTCTCCTATCATTTTGGATCTTCCCCTCCTCCTCCAACTTTCAAATCCCTTACTCACTCTTCCTTCAGTTAGTCCTGACGAAGGGTCTCGGCCTGAAACGTCGACTGCACCTCTTCCTAGAGATGCTGCCTGGCCTGCTGTGTTCACCAGCAACTTTGATGTGTATTTCTTGTCATTCTGCCTTTGCAGTGAGTGTACGCACTTCAGTGACTTCCCTGGTATATCCTCATAATTAGCCCACTGTTTTCCCTCTGCATTTCTACGTACATTTGGGGTCAGCCACCAAAGTTTAGTGTAATTTTATTCTTTACTTGAGTGTAAGTGTACGATTGTGCTGAGCGTTCTGTTGTTACATATTGTTGTTCCCGGCATTAACTTGGTTCTCACTGGGTCATAAACCAAGCTGATGCACTCAGGTTGGCTTTATGGTGCTTTTCCCACCATATATTCTATTTCTTTAGTCATGGAGATGTATAAATGTGTGCATGTTGTGTGTATTTAAGGTAGATACTTATGTTTATTTTGTAATATGATCGTAACTATATTTTGGGGTACATAATATTCTAATTATGTGTACTCTAAACTTAACTTTGTGGGTTGCTTTGCTGCGTGCTTGAGCGCTCGTGGGGGGTGCCAATGCTTTTTTGCTGGTGTGGGAGGGGGTTGTCACTTGCTGCTGCTTATGCATGGGTGGAGGGAGTTGATGAGGTTTTGGGGTTCTAACATTTAACTGTCATTCATTCTTTGGGGCTCTCCTCTGCCTTCGTGGATGTTTGCGAAGAAGAAGAATTTCTGGATGTGTATTGTATACATTTCTCTGGCATTAAATGTGCCTATTGAAACCTATTGAAAAGAACCACATGTGTGACTCATCCTTTGGTCTTGGGGCATCCACCACTGCTTGAATTTTCTTAGCAAGTGTGTAATGCTTGTGTGTCAATGGTGTGAGTACAGTGATAGATCTTTGATTTAAAGAATACACACTTGTTAAGTCGTACATTGAGCCTATAATTTACTAATATTTTTGAACACTGTCTTGAAGATTTTGGAGATGTTTCTTGTCATTCTCACTGGTCACAATGATGTCATTCAGGTAACACTGCGTGCCTGAGCAACCTTGCACCACCTGGCCCATGGCATTCTGCCAGACGGCAGGTGCAGATGCTACTCCAAAAATAAACCTATTACAGTGATAAAGCCTTTTGTGGGTGTTTATGGTGAGAAACACTTTGGAGTCTATTTCCATCTCCATCTGTAGGTAGACATCAGGTAAATCAACTTTGCTGAACTGTTTTCCTCTGGATATGTTAGCAAAGATATCCTTTATTCTGGGAAGAGAGTATTGATCTACTTTCAGTACTGGGTTGATGGTGACCTTAAAATCACCACAGATCCTGACAGACACATTCATTTGGCTACTAGGACCATTGGCATTGCCATGGGCTCCACACAGCCTTGGAAAGAATTCCTTCAGCTTCCATGCAATCTAGCTCATTGGCTACTGTATCACTGTATAAGGAACCAGGTAGGCTTTTTAAAATTTGTGTGTAGCATTTTCCTTTAACACTATTTTACCTTGGATATGTTTATGTTTTTCCTATGCCATTCCTGAACACTGCTTTGGCATCATCCAGTAGCTTTCTTAATTTGCTTTCAGTTAACTCTATTTCATAGGATATGGCATGCAAATGGTGGGCAGATCTCCAATCAAGTTGTAGTTGTTGCAACCAATTGCAGCCCAACAATGCTGGCCCTCTTGTTCTTACCTATGCAAGCCTAATGTGGTTTGTTGGTTGTTGCATTCACTGTTATGAATGATATTCCCACAGGAGTTATTTTTTTCTCCAGTGTAAGTTCTCTGTTTGGTATATGCAGGCTTCAGTTCAATATCTTTGAAATGCCATTCAAACTGATTTTTTGTGATGACTGTAACAGCCAAGCCAGTGTCCAATTCCATTTTAATTAATTTGCCGTTCATTTCTGGTGTAAGCCATATTGCTTGTCTCTTGTTACTTTTTTCATTATAAATATGAAGGCTACCAGTCCTGTGTCACTCTCATCATAAACCGATTTTTCATCAACAGCATGCAGATTAGTGCTCTTTTTGAAACCGCAACTTGACTTTTTATCTTTTTCTCTTCCCTGTGCAGTCCATTTATTTTTGTCTGCCCAACGTGCTCTGTGAGTCCCTGCCACAACTGTAACAAAATTTGTTTGGCCAGGCAGGTTTCTGTTTTGGCGTTGCAATTTTGGTTACGCTCACTTTCATTCCTGACTGCAACTCACTTGCATCTCTAGCTGCTGTTTCCATTGATAACAATGATTTCAACTGTTCTTTTAAATGTGAGTTGTGCTTCCGTTAGGAGCTGTTTTTGAAAGCCTTCTTATAAGATTCCACAAACTAACTGATTTCTGAGTGCATCATTAAGCCCATCGCTGAATTGACAATGCTCAGACAATTTGTTCAGTTCAGCCATGTAAGCTGATATGTACTCCACTTCCTTTTGGTTCCACTTATGAAACTTAAGTTGTTCTGCAATCAACAGTGGTTTCAGTTCTGCATTATGTTCACGATATCAGCAAAGCTGATTTCAGCTGATTTAGTTGAAGCAGTTGAACTTCTAAGAAAACTATGCTTTTCCACCAATTGCACTTAGCAAAACTGATAGTCGTTTCTGATTGGCTATTCTATTTGCTTAAAATACTGCTCAATTCATTCAGCGTACATCACCCAGTTTGCTCTTATGCAATCGAACACATCCATATTTCCGATGTATCCAGCCATTTCTGCTTTTTATTTATTATTATCATCATCATCATCTGGTACTCACTGTTCATAAACCTGTGAATTTCATTCATTTTCTGTCTTTTTAAAAAAAAAGCTTGAACATCTCTCTCTCACCTTCTGAAGAAAGAATATCCTGCACTTCTACAGATAGATAGTCGTATCAGGTTCATTTTAAAGCTTCCTCGTCACCACTGTTCTGTTCTGTGCCCCCAGAAATTAAACAAAGGATCAACTCACAAGCCTGGGAATACATGTCTACTGCGTTTCACTTTAGAGTGACATTGCTCCTAATATCGACGACGCCTCAATCCTGCAGTTTCTATGAACAAGCAACGACCAGGCATCGGGTAGAAGAACCTGAAATCCATCTCTCAATCAACCTGAAATTCTTCTGCCGGCATGCGCTGAAAAACATTAATTAATAATTGAACAAAAATTTACTTAAAACATTGAAGTTAACTTAAATTTAAATTACATGAAATATATGCAAAGTAATTAAATAAACATTAAGGCTAAAGCAGGATATAGATCTGTGGCAGAGTTGGGTGAATTTCTACCTGTGGAATGTAGTCCTGCTGAGTGCAAGGTGAATCATTTTGGGAAGTGAATACGCCAAGACATATACAAATGATAGGATACAAAGGAAACTTCTCTCTGAATGACTTTCGTGTTCTTTCTTTGTTTCATTTATCTGGAGAAATACAAATTTCAGTGTTGTATATGGATACATGCTTTGATAATAAAAGAACCTTTGAACCTTAGACACACACAAAACGCTGGAGGAACTCAGCAGGCCAGGCAGCATCTATGGAAAAAAGTACAGTCAATGTTTTGGGTTGAGACCCTTCAGCAGGACAGACCTTTTTTCCATAGATGCTGCCTGGCCTGCTGAGTTCCTCCAGAATTTTGTGTGTGTTACTTGGATTTCCAGCATCTGCAAACTTTCTCTTGTTTGTTCTTTAATCTTTGAAACAGGTAATCAATTTTAGTGGAGAAAAAGATTTATTTTGACTATAACCCATTATCCAGCTGTTCTCACGAAGGGTGAGAAGTTGTGATATTGCATCTGCTTATCTATGCAATGCATTTTTAAATGTTATTTTAAAATTGCTCTTTTGTGTTGACTGGCTCACGCTGACCATGAGAAGTAGTTTGAGATTGACCTGCTTGTTTTCACCGGCTGAACTGTTTTTTTTTAGGAGACCTGAAAATTCTGGGTGTAACTGAATTATTGGACTTTTTTTTCAGGAATGTAGCATACCCACAAAGTATTTACACTATATTGTGGTTATATTGCACATTGTATGTGCAAGGAGCAAGGTAGATGAGGCTCCCCTTCACACTGACATTTCCAGTGGGGGTGGGGGGTGGGAGGGGTGACAGTTTTTGTTCTATGAAATTGAGATGTTGCCTTATTTTCTGAGATGTTGTGGTTGCTCGCTTCAGTTGGCCAACATATCGCATGATGGAGGAACTGGACCTGAGCCATTCCAGCTGAATGATAGGGAAAATGTGTGGTTCTCTCCATGGTCCATATACTAAGGACTGTGCAAGGACTGTTATTAAACAAATAAATATTTCTTTGATCTAAATTGTGCTTAAAATAAACAATGCAAATGTCTTCTCAATTCCTGAAAATATTATGGCAAAGCCCAAAAAAAGAGGAGTATTCACTCAGTAATCATTCAGAAATTCTGGAAATACTTCCATTGTTGAAATCATCAGCAATGTCTGAGAAGGAACCTGTGGGTGTGGGAAATGTAAAGCATATTTAATGCATCTTGTCTGAGATTTAATCTTCCTGGTTCTCTCATTAAAAATCCAATCCAGCATGCTGCACAGATTAGTGTTTGCCTTTACTGTTCAAATTAATTGAACTGCTTTCTTGCTGATAAAGAAAGATCCCATGCTGGAAGAAAGAGAATAATTGTGTTGCTGAATTTATTAATGTCCATTACTGTAGTGAAGCTTCAAAAATAAATGTGCATGACCTTCAGTGTCAGAGCTTCCCAGTCATCTAAATTGCAATCTGTAGGCATGCATATTTCCTCTAATCATGCAATATTTTGAGTGTTTGATGTTTATGTAATTACACTGGAATTAATTTATCAACAGATTTACAATTCTTCTTAATGTTATCGTTAGAGCTGAAATCCATGAAACAGTTGATTTTCTTCTACCTCACTGCAATTTTAATGAGCCTTCTTGGTGACAGTGCCCAATTTAGTGCTACAGCTTCTGATGCTTCTCATGGGTCAGGCTCCTGGCTCCACTAAAAGGAAATAAAAAACTCATTTCAAATTCAAGAATTTTCAATCCTGCAAAACCTTAAAGTAATGCCATATTGTGATATTGGCAGCAAGACGCTCCTGTGTGCACTGTAGCTTTGGCACAGTGATGTGTAGCTTGAGGGGACTGGTTAATTCCAACTTGCTTCCTTTCTGTAGATGCCAGGGTGAAACTGATACAGAAAAATGATAAAGCAATGCATTTAATTTATTTTAAATGAAAAACATATTCAGAATTTTCAAATGATGCAAGGAGATGCGGTGTTTCCATATTCTTCAGCAGTAGAGAACAAGGAGATGTTAATGCAGGGTTTAAATCTCTTGTATTTAGATGAGGAGTGAAAAAGGGTTGTTTTCTCTGAGAACTGCAAGGCTGCAGAATTCATTTCCATATTTTTATAGCTCATTATAGTTTCTCAGCATTATTTATTTCGTATTTGCACAATTTGTCTTGTTTTGCACATTGGTTGTTTGTTAATCTTTATGCATAGTTTTTCATAAATACTGTTGTATTTCTTTACTTTCTTGTAAATGCCTGGACAGGTACTTTGCATGTATAGGTACTTTAATGATGAATTTACTTTGACTTAGTATTCTTTTATCATTTGCAAGCAAGAGTTAAAGAGGAAATGGTAGAATATTAAAATAAACTGATTTGTTTTTTGAGTTCAGTATCTCTCAGTGCATTATCAAGTTCACAGCACCTGGACAGTTACACTTTAGTTCAGGCATTAGGGTACAATGGTAATAAAGTTGCTAAATTACTGGCCAGTGACCCAAGGGCTGAGCAAAGCAATCTAGAGACCTGAGTACAGATCGCACCAATAATCCTTCATGGTAGAATAGTGGTTAATGCAAAACTACAACAGATCAGGGCGTTCCAGAATTTGGAGTTCAATTCTGGTGCTGTTCTGCAAGATGTCTCTGTACATCCTCCTCATGAATGTGTGGGTTTTCACTGGATTTTCATGTTCCCTGCCACATTCCAAAGAAGTATTGGTGGTGATTCTTTATATTAGGTTATTAATATTGGCTCAATTATTTTAAGTCAATGTATTAGTGTGTTCGTTAGTTACAATTTATATTTGGACCACTGTTTTTGTTGTGGCATTGCATGTTAAATATGATTTACATTTACAGTGAGGTTGAGGAGAGAGCAGGAAATTTGCAGAAATAAGGTCTTTCATTGTACTCTGCCTGAGTAAGTAGTAAGTCATTCATATGTCTTTTCAAGCTATTAAGAAACTTTGATCATTTGGGAAGATTGAAGAACTTGGGTCAAGATTGCAGTACCAGAGGGACATTAGGAACTGCTGTGTATTTTGCTTTTCTGAAAAATGGCTCACACCTACCATTTTGGATGCAACACTGCAGCCTGATGGCTTCACCATTCTCTGCAAATATAGGATAGCTCAGTTTATTAAAGGTAGAGGAGGTAGAGCATGCTTTATTATTAACTCATCATGATGCACAAGTGTGGCATTTGTATCTCCGTCCTACTCGCCTGACCTGAACCATCTAGCCAAGTGTCATCCATTTTATCTGTCGAGGCAGTTTTCCTCCATCGTCCTGGTAGTGCTGTACATTTCACCTCAGGCCTACATCAAACAGGCTCTGGAGGAGCTGAGCACCATAATCAGTAGTCAAAAATCAGTGCACTCTGATGACTTCCTTATCACTGTGGGGGATTTCAACCAGGGCAGCTTGATGAGGTCTCTGAACATGAACCACCAACGTGTTATCTGTCAAACCTGAGGAGCCAACACACTTCAAAGGTTTCAATGGTACATTTAATATCAGAGAAATGTATACAATATACATCCTGAAATTCTATTTTTCTTTGCAATCATCCACGAAAACAGGGGAATGCCCCAAAGAATGAATACAGTTACATGTTAAAACGGCAAAGCCCCACCCAGTTCCCACCCTTAAGCAACGATCCCCTCTCCCTCACCAGCAAAAAAAAAGCATCGGTGCCTCCCACCGAGCACTCAAGCATTCAGCAAAGCATCAGTAAAGACACGGACTTGCAGTATCAAAGACTACACGTTCACCCAGTATTCGACATACCATGGGCTCTCTCTTGCTCCCTAATAAGGGAAAAAGAGTTGTCTCTGTGTCACAGCGAGGGGGGAGACATAACGAACAAGTCGCTGATTTACGATGTTAAAAGTCCGTTGCATCGCTTTTTCTGAGCTCTGTGCCCAAAGAACTCAGGTCTCTGGGCACACAGCCAAAGATCTTCCGTCTTCCACAACACACCAATTTCCTGCAGAAGCACCGACCTCAAGTCTACCCGCCTCCAGAGGCACGAAATCACGAAACTCTGAAAGTGAACTAATCTTCTAGGCCGCTTCCTTGGTATATCGAATAACAGCCAGTCGTGAGACCTCGAGAGCAGGTCCCATTCCGGCAAAGAACCCAAGTCAGCATGTAACTCCAGATCAGGGTCTTCAAAAGAACCCTGAAAAGGAAAAATAGAGATATTGAACATAGAAATAGAGGTGGTTCTGAAGATGCAAACAAAGAAGTCGCCATTAGGTGCCATTGTCTCTCCTAAGCTCCACCCTTCACTTGACCACTGTTATACCACCATCAAGAATGCTTACATTGTCATTCTCTGTCCGCACTGTGGAAAGTCCGATCACCTGACTTTACTTCTACTCCTGGCATATAGGCAGGAACTAAAGACTGCAGCACCAATTTTGAAGAGCAAGAAATTATGCTCAAGGGAGGCAGAGGACTGATTGCAAGACTGGTTTGAGTTGGTGGACTGGACAATATTCAGGGATTCATATTCAAATTTGGACAAATATGCCACAGATGTCACCAACTTCTTCAAGACTTATGTAGACGAGTGAGTGCCTTCAAGAACATACCAAACCTACCCAAACCAAAAGCTGTGGATGAATCAGGAATGTTGCAGTCTATTGAGGACTAGATCTGTGGCATTCGAGACCAATGATCCAGAACCATACAAGACGTCTGGAGTTGGTGCACAAAGGTAGCGTGCAGTGAAACTGTAGATGACTGTCCTGGATGTTTCTTTTGCAATCTCAAACCGTTATTGGACATTGAGTGCCACAGGCCTGTTTCCGTTGTTTGGTGGTGTTACGTACACGCAACGGTTTAAGAGAACCGGCAGCAATAGAACACACCTGGAGTCTGGTTTTGATGTTAAAAACCACTATTTATTAGTAACTACTTAATGTAGTAATTTAAACCAGGTAAACCAAAAGTTAGCAGTGTTGTGCATGTATATGGGCGTAAATATAATTCCCAAACTCGTTCAAGCTCGGGTGGCAAGGTTTAAAGTCTTATGATGGTAATGTAAGAAAGGTCAGTTCAATGCTCGGAGTTGTTGTTGTGAGAGAGATATTTGTAAGCCAAGGTGAAATCCACCATAGGAGAGGAACAAGTAAACAGGTGCCGTTAGTCTTTCGTTGTCAGCTCCGAATCCACTCATGAAGTATCACCAACAGTGATCCTCACAGAATATCCTTCCTCACAAGTGGTTACCACAATACCGCGCCCAAATTCAGCTATGGGTCATCCCAAAGTGGTGGCCACAGGATACTCAAACTGAATCCACCTATGGATTATCACCAACAGTAGCCTATCACAAAGGGTACCATCTTCTGGGAAAAACTACCACCCAGGCAAGGGGTAGACACACCAGTAGATTCCACAAGGTTACCCCAATCACACAACGTGATAGCCACTTATCCAGTCCCATGACATACGAAGTAACTCCAACAGTAATTTGACAAAGGGGTACCTTCTTCAGAGTGAAACTACCACACCCAAGCAAGGGTTAACACACACGTGGTATTCACAAAGGTATTCCCTAACCAGAAAAAATAACCCACTCCAGTGGATCAAACTATGTGACAATCACACATTCGCATTTGCTGGAATCAAACTCACCCTTATGAGCTACTTGGCGAGAGTCCAAACAGTGACCCCTTTCTCACTAGGTTTTGTCTGTTTCAAACCTTTTGCTCTTCTCCTGTCTGCAACTGCTTCCAGATGCAGCAACATATGAGAGTCATTTATCAAGATTCTGGATCGATACTGAACTCACCCCTTGTGAGCTACTGAAAGTTTTAACCAGCGACCCCCTGTCACTGGTGTCCTTCCGTGATCGATGCCAGCTCAGACTCTGACTGTGAAAACGAAAGTGTCCTTGTAAAAGTCCAAACACGCTGCAGAGAAATGTAAACAAGCTGCCAGTGAAGAATGGCTCTGTCCCTCTCTCTCTCTCAGTAGAAATCATACAGAATCGGAAAAAGATGGCTGATACTCAGCACTCTTTCTCTTTTGCGTCTTAAAGTGACAGTTCACAGCAAAATGAACCCTAGGGGTACATAACAGTGGCGAGACAGGAGGCGAGGCAGCAATGCTGACTTTGCAGTAGTAAGGACAGGCCTCAAGCCACAGGCTTGCCTGCTGCTGCAGTCCAGGTGAGGGACACAGGAGGCGGTGTAGCATGGCATCTGTACTCAGTTGGGGGTGGCCTTGCCTGTTGGTGTTGCCCTCCAGTGTGGGATTGGTGGAATTACAAGCTGGACTGCCAAGAACCATCAATATGCGGGACTTCTCGCTCAGGGTTATGGATTAAAAATATGTTTCCTTGCATGACTATATTCTTCTTCTCTCTCTCTCTCTCTCTCTCTCTCTCTCTCTCTCTCTCTCTCTCTCTCTCTCTCTCTCTCTCTCTCTCTGTCTTTCTATATGGAATGTATGTATATGTTTTTGCAACTTGGTCCCAGAAGAACGTTGTCTTGTTCTGCTGTACCCATGTATGGTTTGAATGATAATTACACTTGATTTAATTTGATTAATTTTTAAAATATATTTTCTATTGTAATTTATAGTTTTTAAAAATTATTATATATTGCAATGACCTGCTGCTGCAAAATAACAAATTTCATGATGTATGCCAATAATATTAAATTTGATTCTGAGATGGTAATGGAAAACCATAAACAGAAACTACACTCATTCTCGGACACATAGAAAGATTGAACATGGAATCTGCCAGTCAAATTCACATTGACAATCACCCACTCATTTATATGAATATTACTGCAAAGGTATTTGGTTTGCTGACCGCAAAGTTCTAAACTCAAATAACAATCTTAAGCCTTATCCAATACAGATAGCTACGGGTACCTTCAATAAAGAGATGTTATACTGTAGCCACCGAATCTTCAAAGGCTAGATTGCTTCCCTCTTTATCCTACATGGCAAGTTTCGCTGCCAGTATCCACTACTTCAGTGGTGCGTCCTCCCTCTGTACCACGTAGGAGATACTTCCATCAAACAAAGTAGATTAAACACAATTCATTTATTTTTGGTAATGCAAATTTAAACTCAGACAAAACTCTTAAAAGACATTTAAAACTCACAAACTTTTTCTACATTATAAAAGATTTCCAAATTACAAATGATTTCCAAAATATAAAGGAATTCCAAAACACGGGTACAATTTCTATAAGCTAAAAATGACTACCAACGAGTTGTAGATCAATGAATCATCCATCGCAGAAATCGAAGGCAGAGAAATGGATTCTAGTCACCCTGTCTTTCTGTCATTCTCTTTCCTGTTCTTTGACCATTCTAACAATCCTGACTGATCTCTAATATTTATACGGTCTATTTTTGCCACACAAGTGATACTTTTTCAAATATCATTTCACACAGCACGTCTAAAAGCTTCTGAGGAGAGAGTTCACAGATACCCAAAATTAATGCTATGAAGCTGACTCTCTAAGCACACAAACCTTCCAACGATTAATAGATCAGCTATTGGATGTGCTAGGTGATAGTATCAACCTGATCTGCAAGCTTCCTTAAACTAAATAACTTAGTCAGTGTTGTCTGGTTTGAAACAGGCCAATTAACATAACCTCATTGTCTTACACTGCACCGTCTATGTTCGCAGTCTATGAGCTATAGACAGTGCTGTTTGTTTGCAAAGCCATACTTTCAACTTCAGGTATATTATTGCTTGCCATTTATATTAAGAACTGAAGACTGGCTCACATTTGTGACAACAAGCTGAGCAAAAAATATTAGTTGCAAGTTTAACTTACCCAAAAATAACTCTTTGATCTCCAGAAATGCCAGCTGCTGTGTTAGAAAGCTGAGCTTACCAAATAAAACTCTTCCGTCCATGAAAGAGTTTGTGTTGGCTTCAAAATGATAGATTGAAACCGAGCTGGTGCTGTGATGCAAACTGTACAGGTTCCTGATACTCCACTATGTTTGTGATAATGAATAAGAACAGGAGAAATAAGATTGGAGTGGACCCTTTGTTCATTCATTTTTGCCATTTCATTTAATAAACTTCAACCTTCATTCTTCAGCTGGGCCAGTGTTTATCTCTTGAATAAAAATGAAAGTGCTGAACTTGTCTCAATCTTCCACTTTTTATTGGCGAACCTGTGGGCCATAATGATAGTAAACACCTTTTGTCTGTCAGAAATTTTCATGCAAAATACCCACAGAAATTTCATACCATAAATTTAATCAAGGTTGAGTTTATTGTCATCTGTATAGTCACATGTACGCACAGGTACAATGAAAAACATATTTGCAGCAGCATCATAGACACAAGGGATCATATAAGCAGCATTCACAAGAGAAGTATAAACACAATTAGAAACAGAAAAAAGAACACAATTAGAACAGAAAAAAATGATGTTCATTTTAAGTGATCAAAATAGTCTTCATGCTACTCAACTGCATTGATTGAGGTTTTGTTGGTTGGTTCACATACCATATGGTTGAAGGGAAGTAGCTGTCTTGAACCTGATGGTGTCGGACTTCTGGATTTTGTACCTCCTGCCCAGTAGTAACTGAGAGAAGATGGCATGCCCTGGATGATGAGGATCTTTGAAGGCAAGTGTTGCCTTTCTGAGGCAAAGCTTTCTATAGGTCCTACTGATAGTAGGGACAGATGTTCCCATGTTGTATTGGGCAGAGTCTACTGCACTTTGAAGCTTCTTACATTCATGCACATTTGTATTGCATAATGCAATGGCAGGGCACTTTTTGAAATACCGTGGGTTATTGAACATCAGCAGAAGTTTGTAAAAGTGCGTGGGCACAAGCTGAATCTCCTAAATCGCTTAAGAAAGTAAAGATACTGGTACACTTTCCTTATAGTTGCTTGTACATGCTGGGCCCAGCTCTGTCAACTGTTATGTTAATAGCCAGGAATTTAAAGCTGCTGACCCCAACTCCAATTCCAATGTATACTGCTGCATGTTTGTCCTCCTATCCCTTCCTGAACTCTTCAATTTTGCTGACGTTGAGCATATAGTGAGCATATTGTCACTATATGATTAATGTTACCATACTTCTAAGATTACCAGTTTTCATGTTAAATCAGTGCAACCTAATGAAACTTAAGCCAAAAGGATTTCAAAATTGAGATTTGTCCGCTAATACTGGAAGGAGATGAAATCTACTTCAGAATAAAATTAATTGTTCATCTCAGTACAAGAGAATGTTTATCAGAAGGAATATGTGAACGCCAGACAAACAGCATCCATGGTCAGCATTGAACCTGTGTCTCCATCACTATGAGTCTTCAGCTGTACCAGCTGTGTCACTGTTTGTATCCGAGATAAGGATTTTCACATGGAGTTGTGTATCTATGGAATATCTTGCCAGAAAAGGCTGTGGGAGCAGGGTTCTTGTATATATTTAAATTTGAGGTAGATTTCCACCAGCAATGGAAAAAATGAATTTGAAGAATGTGAGCTTATTGAGAATCATTGTGCCCCTACAAATTAGCCCATTAGCTTGCCATCAATTGCATCCTTCTTAGTTCCAAAGGCATTACTCCCATTTCTACCTGTAGGGCCGATACTGGTGATGTTTTAAAAGCTCCACTGCACACTCTCAAGCCTGAGCCTGAATCGCATCCAGTTTCCTTATAGGAGACCTAGCTGCTGATCCATATGCTATATTTCCATAGTCCAACACAGATCTTACTAAAGCCATATACATTCTCTTCAAAGCTGAACAATTTGCTCCCCATTCCCTACCAGTCAAACATCTCAACACATTTATTACTTTTTTACATTTCTCCTCAACTTTCCTGATATGGTCTGCCCATCTTAATCATGAATCAAATATAGCTCCCAGAAATTTAAATGATCCAAATTTAAATGAAACACCAGACAGGATTGTGTGAGGAATGTCAGGAAGAGAAGTCAGTAGGACATGTAGTTCTGAGTTGCAGGAAGTATGGGATACAGAGAGAGATGCTGAGAATTAATCTAAGGGAATCGGGGGTGCAGGAATTCACATTAAAAAGGTTGCTGGGCATTAGTGAGAGAGCACAGGTTAGGGTATTTTTAGCTTTCTTAAGGGGTACAGGGGTTTTTATAGGATATGATGGATAAGCAGGAATAGAGTACTAGGATGGCCAAAGATGGGAGGATAAAGTGTAGGTTAGGGTGTATGTGTGTGTGTGATTGGGTGAAGGGATTTGGAATGTAAGTCTATTGCACACTCCGGAGCAGAAGGTGGCGGTAATGCACCATTAAGCTGGGTGCCAACCGCTGTAAAACAAGATGGAGAAGAAGCAGTGAGTTTATTGAAGAGTAGAGTAGGCTCGGAGTGTGAAATGTCCACTCCTGTTCCATCTGTAAGTGGCCTTGTAAAACATAACACAGCTGCTTTTCTCTTTTTTTGTTTACCTTTGTAATCTTAAATACCAAGATTGCACAATATGTGATGTTTTCTCTAATTAAAAATGAAGTACTCAAATTACCAGGAAATTGCAAGACGATCAATATGTTGCAATATCTGCATGACCCCAATAATCCCACTCTTCTTTAAAGTATGCACATTTTCCAAAATAACTTTATCACCAAAGGGTTTATTGGCAGTTTCTGCATCGAAAAGGTATACATTGATTTTGTTTCATGGTTTGTTAACAGAAGTGAATTTGAGGCGGAGATAATTTGAGTGCGTGGAAAAACAAATTTTGTTCCAAATCATGGCAATCATGGTTACACACATAAAAGTTGCTGGTGAATGCAGCAGGCCAGGCAGCATCTCTAGGAAGAGGTACAGTCTACGTTTCAGGCCGAGACACTTCGTCAGGACTAACTGAAAGAAGAGCCAGTAAGAGATTTGAAAGTGGGAGGGGTCACCTGTCCAGCTCTTGGCTCCATCCCTCCCCCTCCTGTCTTCTCCTATCATTTTGCATCTCCTCCTCCCCCTCCAACTTACAAATCCCTTACTCACTCTTCCTTCAGTTAGTCCTGACGAAGGGTCTTGGCCTGAAGCGTCGACTGTACCTCTTCCTAGAGATGCTGCCTGGCCTGCTGCGTTCACCAGCAACTTTTATGTGTGTTGCCTGAAATTCCAGCATCTGCAGATTTCCTCGTGATGACAATCATGGCGTTTTGTTTCTTATTCCTTAGGACATATAGGAATGTAGTCCTTCAACTGTTGGATAAAGGCCTCTTCATGCTGGTGGAAGTGCAATGGCAGTGTTTTCTCCATTGATTATCTTGATCTATTTACAGCCCAGCAATGGTACTGTTTCCAAAATGGGTTGCAATGGTTGAACTTTTTCTTTTTAAAATATTATATGGATATCTTGTGTACGTTTGCTGAACATTTTTATCAACAGACACAACCTTTTTTATCCATTCCAGTCAAACTTAATCCTTTGACCCTATTCATTTCTTTTCCAAACTCAGAATGTGAAAAGGCAATTGGAAAAGCTCTCAAGCCAAGTGGCATCTGTACACAGCCAGAAACCTGCAGCTCTCAGGAGTGTCTCCTACCCAGATGTTAACCGTATTCAGGACGCAGTAGCTGAGCTTGATGATAAGTGGGAAGATGTGAACAAGATGTACACTGAACGTCAAAGGTAAGTAGCTACTTTAAAAAGACTTTAGTTCAATCTTTAAAGAAGTTTTCCATCTTTGATACTGGAACATTTTCTTTTGGGGCGACAAGGTAGCATGTGGTTAACACAATGCTTTTTGTACCAGTGACCTGGGTTCGATTACCACTGCTGCCAATTTGTACGTTCTTCCCGTGACCGCGTGGGTTTCCTCCGGTGCTCCCACAGTCCAAAAACATACTGGTTGGTATGTTGATTGGTCATTGTAAATTGTCCCATGATTAAGCTATCATCAAATTGGGGGATTGCTGGGCAGCATTGCTCAAAGGGCCTATTCCATGCTGTATAAATAAATAAATGAGAGGTAGGAGTAAATGGTAGTAGAGGTAGTACCATCTTTTAATTACATTGTAATTTACAAACACTTAATGTATTTACCTGAAATCTTTATCTGTGCTATTTTAGTAGATGAGAAAGGAATTTTAGATGACTGCTTAAGCATTCGCATATCAGTATCCCATAGTGCAATCTCCAGGTTAACGAAGCTTAGTTACTTCTATGAGTGGACTGGTTGAGATATTCATGTGAAATTACTTTGAGCACAATTTTGGTGGAGGGTTAATGACTGCACTGAAATAGCCCACGAGGGAATTTTACTTGATTCCTTTGACCACAGTTGTACTGGAGACAGGTGGGGAATCTCATGCCTTCAATACATCGGTATTTTACTAAAACAAAAAATGATCTATGTATTACAATTTAACAGCAGCAAACTACTAACTCTTGGATTCAAAGAAACCCAATGAGACTGTTAAGATTATTTTCAGATAAAAGCTGGATCTCATCACAATACAGTTGAAAGCAGGAAATTCATTAATTATCCTTACCTTTGGGCCAGAAACAAAAAAAAGAATATAAGAAATGGCAAACACGAGAAAATCTGCAGATGCTGGAAATTCAAGCAACACACACAAAATGCTGTCTCGGCCGGAAACGTCGACTGTACTTCTTCCTATAGATGCTGCCTGGCCTGCTGCGTTCCACCAGCATTTTGTGTGTGTTGCATATAAGAAATGGTATTTGAATTCCATCAAAAGCCAAGATGTTAGAATCACAGCACTACTAATTATTTCAGAAATACTAATATTATTTGACTGTCAAAAAGATGCATTGGATTGATGCTAAAGGAAAATTTTGGTACAGTGAAATTTTTATGAAGTGTTTCCATAACGATTTATTTCATTGCATGCGATATACAAAGCTTGCACTGGCAGCATTTGGTTGAGACATGGCCAGCTTCAAATTTTAACCATGTAGACAAGTTGCACTCATAAACTGACAGTTTCACGTCATTTGTGAGTCATTGTTCAACTGTAGTACACAGACAGTTAGCTGTACAATATATAGCAATCTCAAGGCCATGCATTAGAAGCACACAAGGCGAGTGATGAAAGTAGTGCATCATTTCAGCAGCTTAGCCACTTCAAAACTCACAAAATTAAAGTGGATGCAAGTAACCCTTGATCCTGAAAATAGAGCAACTGTAGACATTTAAGGAGTGCCTTCTCCTTCCATCTTTTAATTGACTTACTATGAACATAACATATGCTATCAGCAATAAGACTAGAATTTGACCTTTTTGAAGTGGATAAAATCATGAGAAAGCAAAGATAAAAGGAGTTTATAGTCTTTTGGTTACCAGGAAAAGGGAATCAAAAATTAGCAGATAGAGATTTAAAATGAGAGGGGGAAGATTTAAAAGAGACTTGAGGGGCAACTTCTTCGTGTATGGGGCGAGACAAACTTCCAGTGGGAGTGGTAGAGGCAGGTACAATGACAAAATTTGTAAAACACTTGGATAGGTATGTGGAAAGGTTTTGAGAGACTGACAAGTTAGTGAGTTAATCCATGAGTAAGATTTCCTCCATGATTGGCAAAAAAAATTGGGGTTCTGACTTTTGCTTGTTAAACAGTGACTTCTGGTGTAAAGAGTTTGTGAAGTTATGAGGTGAGTAAGGCAAATGATGTTTAGCATGACTGAACAAACAGCTGCTGACACTCATTGTCTTGGTAGCTTTTGTGAGTTACCAGTGACCTATCTGTGGAACGATACAACAGAGAAAATATCTTCTCATCTGCCGTAATGATGACATGATCATTGTTTCACGTGGTATATCGAGGCTTTTTTCGTTTGTGAAGCAGGAATTGTCGAACAACCTCCATTTTCTTCGAGCTAATGTGGAACTGGAAGGAGCTTTTAGATCATTTGAATGGAGGTTGCAATGTAATTGATATACATGTACTTGCTTTCACAGATAACGATGTTACCTTGATCTGAGGAAATTACAATTGTACTGCTGCCAGCTCATCACAATTTAATATGTCATATAAACAGTTACACTCGAGCAGAATAATGTAATATCATCAAATACTTAAAACTAAAATCATTCATTAATGATACTGCCACCTTTGACATTTTAGAACATGCTAGAATATAATTAAATAACCTAACTAAAATAACTGATGTTTCTTTTCAAGTAGGTGCCACTGTTTCTGAATGAATGAAGTGTCTGTGGGCTTTCATATTCTAATAGAAACTCATTTGTTCTGGAAAGAAGCGTTATGTAATTGTGAGGTTAGCTATTTTCCAATCTGTTGCTTTTCGCTATTGAAAAAACAAAATTCTCACTGATCAGAAAGATTATTGACAATAGTGAACTAGGGTCTCAAGGTGAAAAACATGATGAAGTGATAAATCCAGCCAAAACACCATGAGTTTATTCTCTAAACACTCCTAGCTGCCTGCTCGCAGAACATATTCACGGATTTTTGTAAACACGAGGAATTCTGCAGATGCTGGAAATTCTTGCCACACACATCAAAGTTGCTGGTAAACGCAGCAGGCCAGGTAGCATCTCTAGGGAGAGGTACAGTCGACGTTTCGGACCGAGACCCTTGGTGTGGGAGACAATGGCCTGGTGCTCCTTAGTGGGGTCACGATCGAGGGGTAAATAAGAGGAGGTATCTGCGAGTTGTCGCTGTGCCTCGGCAAGGTAGAGGTCAGTACGCCAGACGACAACAGCACCCCCCTTATCGGCGGGTTTAATAATAGGGTTAGGATTAGTGTGGAGGGAGTGGAGAGCAGAGCGTTCTGAAGGAGTGAGGTTGGAATGGGGACAAGGTGCGGTGAAGTCGAGACGGTTGATGTCCCGCCGGCAGTTAGCGATAAAGAGATCCAGAGCAGGCAGAAGACCAGAGCGGGGTGTCCATGAAGAAGAGAAGGGCTGAACACGGGAGAAGGGGTCATCGGTGGGGGTGGAAGAGTCCTTGCCGAAGAAGTAGGCTCGGAGACGGAGACGGCGGAAGAAGAGTTCCGCATCGTGGCGAACACGGAACTCGCTGAGGTGTGGGCGAAGGGGGACAAAGTTGAGGCCCTTACTGAGGACAGAGCGATCTGCCTCCGACAGTTGAAGGTCGGAGGGGATGGTAAAGACCCGGCACGGATGAGAGCTGGGATCAGAGGGGGGAGGGGGGAGGCTGGGGGTGTCAATGGAGAGGGGAGGGTTGGGGTGAGAGGAAGATGGAGCCTCTGAGGATCCAGGAGCTGACAATGGGATCTGAAGGAGATGTGATTGCAGAGTATTGATGGGGGAAGGGGAGAAGGGAGTCACAATAGCAGCATATAAAGACTCGGCCTGGAGTTCAAGGCTGGAGTCGCAGTTGGTGGTTGCACAATAGCAGCATATAAAGACCCAGCCTGGAGTTGCATATAAAGACCCGGCCTGGCCTGCTCTGGATCTCTTTATCACTAACTGCTGACGGGACATCAACCGTCTCGACTTCACTGCGCCTGGTTCCCATTCCAACCTCACTCCTTCGGAACGCTGTGCTCTTCACTCCTTTTGCACTAATCCTAACCTTATTATTAAACCCGCCGATAAGGGGGGTGTTGTTGTAGTCTGGCGAACTGACCTGTACCTTGCCGAGGCAGAGCGACAACTCGCGGATACCTCCTCTTATTTACCCCTCGATCGTGACCCCACTAAGGAGCACCAGGCCATTGTCTCCCACACCATCACTGACTTTATCCGCTCAGGGGATCTCCCATCCACTGCTACCAACCTTATAGTTCCCACACCTCGCACTTCCCGTTTCTACCTCCTACCCAAGATCCACAAACCTGCCTGTCCTGACAGACCTATTGTCTCAGCTTGCTCCTGCCCCACCGAACTCGTTTCTGCATACCTCGACACAGTTTTATCCCCCCTTGTTCAATCCCTTCCTACCTATGTTTGTGACACTTCTCACGCTCTTAAACTTTTCGATGATTTTAAGTTCCCTGGCCCCCACCGCTTTATTTTCACCATGGATGTCCAGTCCCTATATATGTCCATCCCCCATCAGGAAGGTCTCAAAGCTCTCTGCTTCTTTTTGGATTCCAGACCTAATCAGTTCCCCTCTACCACCACTCTGCTCCGCTAGCAGAATTAGTCCTTACTCTTAATAATTTCTCCTTTGGCTCCTCCCACTTCCTCCAAACTAAAGGTGTAGCTATGGGCACCCATATGGGTCCTAGCCCTGCCTGCCTTTTTGTTGGCTTTGTGGAACAAACTATGTTCCGTGCCTATTCTGGTATCTGTCCCCCACTTTTCCTTTGTTACATCGACCACTGCATTGGCGCTGCTTCCTGCACGCATGCTGAGCTCGTTGACTTTATTAACTTTGCCTCCAACTTTCACCCTGCCCTCAAGTTTACCTTGTCCATTTCCGACACCTCCCTCCCCTTTCTAGATCTTTCTGTCTCTGTCTCTGGAGACAGCTTATCCACTGATGTCTACTATAAGCCTACTGACTCTCACAGCTATCTGGACTATTCCTCTTCTCACACTGTCTCTTGCAAAAATGCCATCCCCTTCTCGCAATTCCTCCGTCTCCGCCGCATTTGCTGTCAGGATGAGGCTTTTCATTCCAGGACAAGGGAGATGTCCTCCTTTTTTAAAGACAGGGGCTTCCCTTCCTCCACCATCAACTCTGCTCTCAAACGCATCTCCCCCATTTCACGTACATCTGCTCTCACTCCATCCTCCTGCCACCCCACTAGGAATAGGGTTCCCCTGGTCCTCACCTACCACCCCGCCAGCCTCCGGGTCCAACATATTATTCTCCGTAACTTCCGCCACCTCCAATGGGATCCCACCACTAAGCACATCTTTCCCTTCCCCCCTCTCTCTGCATTCCGCAGGGATCGCTCCCTATGCGACTCCCTTGTCCATTCGTCCCCCCCATCCCTCCCCACTGATCTCCCTCCTGGCACTTATCCGTGTAAGCGGAACAAGTGCTACACATGCCCTTACACTTCCTCCCTTACCACCATTCAGGGCCTCAAACAGTCCTTCCAGGTGAGATGACACTTCACCTGTGAGTCGGCTGGGGTGATATACTGTGTCCGGTTCTCCCGATGTGGCCTTCTATATATTGGCGAGACCCGATGCAGACTGGGAGCTGGCTTTGCTGAACACCTACGCTCTGTCCGCCAGAGAAAGCAGGATCTCCCAGTGGCCACACATTTTAATTCCACATCCCATTCCCATTCTGACATGTCTATCCACGGCCTCCTCCACTGTAAAGATGAAGCCACACTCAGGTTGGAGGAACAACACCTTGTATTCCGTCTGGGTAGCCTCCAACCTGATGGCATGAACACCGACTTCTCTAACTTCCGCTGGGCCCCACCTCCCCCTCATACCCCATCTGTTATTTATTTTTATACACACATTCTTTCTCTCACTCTCCTTTTTCTCCCTCTGTCCTTCTGACTATACCCCTTGCCCATCCTCTGGTTCCCCCCACCTTGTCTTTCTCCCTGGACCTCCTGTCCCATGATCCTCTCGTATCCCCTTTGCCAATCACCTGTCCAGCTCTTGGCTCCATCCCTCCCCCTCCTGTCTTCTCCTATCATTTTGGATCTCCCCCTCCCCCTCCCACTTTCAAATCTCTTACTAACTCTTCCTTCAGTTAGTCCTGACGAAGGGTCTCGGCCTGAAACGTCGACTGTACCTCTTCCTAGAGATGCTGTCTGGCCTGCTGCATTCACCAGCAACTTTGATGTGTGTTGCATACATGGTAAATGGTAGGGCATTGAAGAATGCTGTAGAACAGAGGGATCTAGGAATAATGGTGCATAGTTCCCTGAAGGTAGAATCTCATGTGGATAGGGTGATGAAGAAAGCCTTTCGTATGCTGGCCTTTATTAATCAGAGCATTGATTATAGGAGTTGGGATGTAATGCTGAAATTGCATAGGGCATTGGTAAGGCCAAATTTGAAATATTGTGTACAGTTCTGGTCACCAAATTATAGGAAAGATGTCAACAAAATTAAGAGAGTACAGAGGAGGTTTACTAAAATGTTGCTTGGGTTTCATCTCCTAAGTTACAGAGGAAGGTTGAACAAGTTAGGTCTTTATTCTTTGGAACGTAGAAGGTTGAGGGGGGACTTGATAGAGGTGTTTAAAATTATTTTCCATTGAGAGTGGGGAAGATTCAAAGAAGAACACATGAGTTGAGAGTTAAAGGACAAAAGTTTAGGGGTAACATGAGGGGGAACTTCTTTACTCAGAGAGTGGTAGCTGTGTGGAACGAGCTTCCAGCAGAAGTGGTTGAGGCAGGTTCGATGTTGTCATTTAAAGTTAAATTGGATAGATATATGGACAGGAGAGGAATGGAGGGTTACGGGCTGAGTGCAGGTCGGTGGGACTAGGTGAGAGTAAGAGTTTGGCATGGACTAGAAGGGCCGAGATGGCCTGTTTCCATGCTGTAATTGCTATGTGGTTATATACTGCGAAAATGTCTGTGTGAGGAGTGGCGCGCCACACAGTCGCTCTCTCTCGCTCTGTGCCTTGAAAAAAGCCATGAAAAATCCATCATCACAGACGCACTCACAGACACGCAGATGCACGCGCACAGACGCGCACGCACGCAGGCACACATGCACAGACGCGCACGCACGCAGGCATACGCCAAGAAAAAAATACGAAGTGAGATTCTGAACATGCATAATTTGTGACTTGCCGAACCAGAAACCAATTTATTCAGGAATGGATTCAAAATAGGTGAGAGCAGATTCAGGTGAGTTCATTGAAGTAGATAAGTTTTTTGAAAATGTAGGTTAAATAATTTGGTGAAAAAATTTTTGAACCTCTGGGGTTCTTGTCCTAATTCAAAACTATGACAAAGTCTCTTTGTTTCCAGATGTGGCGTATAATGAATTTACTGTTTGTGCGGGAGACAGAAATGTGAGAGCTGCTGCCTCACAATTCCAGTGTCTCAGGTTCAATCTGACATTGGGTGTGGTCTGTGGCAAGTTTGCACACCCTCCTGGTGACCGCTTGGATTTCTTTCAGGTGCTCCAGTTTCTACCACATCCCAGGGATGAGCAGGTTGATAGGTTAATTAGTCATTGTAAATTGCCTGGCACGTGTAGGTGATTGGTAGATTCTGGGGAAAGTTGATGGGAATGTGGACTATATTCATGACCACCTTGCACCTGAGCATCACAGTATTGTTGCTGTCAGATGAGTTTAGGGCTTAGACAACTCTCTCCTTTCACTGGTAACCTTCAGACCCTGAATCAAAGCCAGCTTGTTTAGCTGCCCTCATAGCTGTACCAATTTTCCATCCTTTTTGGAGCGTTGTGCCTCTGATTGTATTAAAATAACTGGAGATAATTTGAGTTTAATTAAATTTGTTATTCATTCTTGATACTTAAACTTGTTTTGGGGGTATTTTGTGGACTGATGCGGTAGTAAATTTTCCACTTTTGAAACCCCTGTGTAGCATTCTTAAAAGAAAATGAATCAATTTTGCATGGTGGATACTTATTGTCATTGGAGAGTTCTTTTGAGGATAAAATAAAAGCTGAATTTCTAAACAGGTCATTGAGGTATTTTATATTTGTTTTATTTGTGTTAAAACAGAGAACAAATCCAAGCCTGAATTACACAGCCTGGTTTCAGTGCCAATGTGATCCCAAGGCACTATTTGAATTATAGTGCATACTTTCTGACTTTTGCAGAACATAAATGACAAATGGCTTGTAAAAGAGGATCTGATGAACCCTGCAAGCGTAAATGTTAGGATCTTCTGAATCAGAAACAGGTCTAATATCACCGGCAATGTGGTGAAATTTGTTAACTTTGCGGCAGCAGTATGGTGCAGTACATGATAAATATCAAATAAAACCTGAAATAGTTAAATTAAGAATAGTAGTGCAAAAAGAGAAATAAGAAAGTGAGATCATGTTCCTGGGCTAAATGTCCATTTAGAAATTGGATGGCAAAGGGGAAGAAGCTCTTGCTGAATCACTGAGTGTGCACCTTCAGGCTTCTGTACCTCCTTCCTGACAGTAACACTGAGAAGCAGGCATGTGCTGGGTGGTGTAGGTCCGTAATGATGGACACTGCCTTTCTGAGGCACCAGTCATTAAAAATGTCTTGGATACTACGGTGGCTAGTACCCATGATGCAGCTGACTAATTTTACCACTCTCTACAGGTTGCTTCAATCCCGTGCTCCTACCCCCCAACTAGACGATGATGCAGCCAGTCAGAATGCTCTCCATGGGACATCTGTAGTTTTCGAGTGTTTTGGGAGGGAAACAAAATCTTCTCAAACTCCTAATGAAACATAGCCGCTCTCTTGCCTTCTTTATAGCTGCATTGATATGTTGAGACCAAGTTAGATCCTCAGAGACATTGACACCTAGGAATTTGAAATTGCTCACTCTCTCCACTTCTGATCCCGCTATGAAGATTAGTTCATATTTCCCCGTCTTACCCTTTCTGAAGTCCATAATCTGTTCTTTGGTCTTTTTGATGTTGAGTGTAAGGTTGTTGCTGTAACATCACATAACTAGCTGGTATATCTTACTCCTGTACGCCCTCTTGTTGACATCTGAGATTCTGCCAACAAAAGTTGCATCATCAGTAAATTTATAGATGGCATTTGAGTTATGCCTAGCCACAGAGTCATGGATATAGAGAGAATAGAGTAATGTGGTAAGCTGAGGTGCAGCAGTGTTGATTGTCAGCAAGGTGGAGATGGTATTACCAATCCACATAGATTGTTGTCTTCTGGTTAGGAAGTCGAGGATCCAATTGCCGAAGGAGGTATAGACCCCCATGTTCTGTAGCTTCTTGAGCAGGACTGTAGGAATGATGGTGTTAAACGCTGAGCCATTGTCATTGAACAGCGTCCTGACATAAGCACTTGTATTTGGATATTTGAACAATATCATCCTTTTAATAACTGTTTATTCTAGGTGCACAGAATCTCAGAATTTAATCATGTCTTATTCAGTTATTTTTCCATTCCTATTTTGGAGAGTTTACTCAGAATGAATCACAACCCTGCAATGACAAATAAAATAATAGCATCCATTTCAAGAGGATTCCAATATAAAAGCAAGAATGGAATATTGAGGCTTTATAAGGCATTGGTAAGACCACATTTGGAGTATTGTGGGCATTTTAGGGTCCCTTATCTAAGAAAAGATGTGTTGACATTGAGAAGGTCCAGTGGGGGTTCACAAGCATGATTCTGGGAATGAAGGGTTAACGGATGAGGAGCATTAGAGGGTCTGGGCCTGTACCAGCTGGAGTTTAGAAGTATGAGGGAAGATCTCATTGAGACCTGTCAAATATTGAAAGGCCTGGACAGAGTTGATGTGGAGAGGGTGTTTCTTATATGGGGGAGTCTAGGACCAGAGGGCACATCCTTAGGATAGAAGTGACATCCATTTAGAACAGAGATGAAGAGGAATTTCTTTAGCTAGAGGGTGATGAATCTGTGGAATTCACTGCTACAGTTGGCTGTGGAAGCCAGGTCATTGGGTATATTTAAAGCAGAGGTTGATAGGTTTTTGATTAGTCAGGCAAAAAAGGTTACAGGAGAAAGCAGGGTTGAGAGGGATAATAGATTAGCCATGATGGAATGGCAGACCAGACTCATTGGGCTGAATGGCCTAATTCTACTATGTCATATGGTCTTATGAGCTTAAGCAACAAAACCATTGGTTCTGACAGGATTCCAGCAAAGATCCTTAAGGAAGGCGAACCAGCACTCCTGCACCATATAAATGCCTTGCTCCTGAATGATTGGGAAAAGGATCAACTGCCTCAGAGCTTGAGGATGCTCTAATAGTGACCATATTCAAGAAAGGAGCCAATGTAGATTGTGACCATTACAGAGGCATCTCTCTCCTGTCAACAGCAGGCAAAGTACTTGCATGTATCCTTGTCAACTGATTCCTTCTGCCATGTTAAGTATTCCCTGAATCGCAGAGTGGTTTCCACCCATCTAGAGGGACCAGGCTTGATCTTCACAGCAAGCCAATTACAGGAAAATGCTATGAACAAAGGAACCCTTTGCATTTGGTTTTCAAAGATTTGACGAGGGCATTTTATACAGTATACTGCATGCTCTCTTACGTATACTATCAAGGCATGGCTGTCCTGACAAATATTTATGAATTCTGAGGCTAGTATATGATGGCATGTCAGCCATAGGGCTCAGCAAAAGTAGCACTTAATTAGAACCCTTCACTGTGAAGACAGGGATCAAACAGGAATGTATCATTGCACCTACCCTATTTGCCATCTTTATTGTTGCCATCCTTCCTTGGCCAAGACCTGCCACAGGGAACCCCAGTCATGTATAGAGTGGACAACAGGCTTTTCAGCCTTAGGCATTTCAAGGCCAGCACCACCACTATCATGGAGCTTCAGTATGTGGATGAAAACACCATCCCAGCACATTCTGTAGAAGACTTCTGATACATCCTCAGTGCCTTTACCAGGGCATATAGAGCTCTGGGTCTTGTTTTAAATATAAACAAAGGCACAGGCCCTACATCAGCCACTGTCCAATTGGCCCTCGGTAAAAGTTGAAAATGTTGCTCTTGAAAATATAGACCTTGGCAGTATTCTGTCCACAAAAGCAGACATCGACTCAGAGATGAACCACTGCCCACATAGTACCAGTTACCAGTTAAGCCTTTGCAAGATAAAGGAAAAGAGTCTTTAATGACCACGACCTACAGGTCCAAACAAAACTTTTGGTCTATAGAGCAGTTGTTGTATGGAGCTGAATCATGAACCACCTACAGTAGACACCTGAAAGCCCTGGATCAACACCACCAAAGAACCTTAAGAAAGATTTTGAGGATCAGCTAGAAGGACAGATGCACCAGTGTATGGGAGGAGACCAGCACGAACAGCGTTTCCACCATGATAAATGAACACCAACTCCTGTGAATAGTCATGTCATTCAGATGCCTAACACACATCTCCCCAAACAACCACTCTCCACAGCCACCAGTTCACTAGAATATGTGTATCCCCGTTGAGTCTTTACAGCCACCTGAGGAGCAACCAATGGACAACCCCTTAGGAAAAACCTTACTTGACTCAAGTGATCACACGAAGCTAATATGATCTTACATGGTTATATTCATAGTCATCTTGGTAAGCAAATTATCCTTATACCAGATTCCAAAATTACGACTGCTGAACTTGGTAGTTGCAGCTATACTGGGGATAGTGTGAATGTGCATGATGTCTTTATGGCAGAAGTGTATCACCAGGGCGACCTGTATCACTTGCCCATGCATGTGGTCCGGGATGGCCAGTGGCCTAATTTGCTGCAGAAATTGGATTAAAAAGATGCCAACGATGGTGTGCTGCATCAACCGTATTGGGGGCAACCCCGCATTGAATTCTCGATTGTAAAAGCACCAGTGGGTTTTCCAAGCTGACACTTCAGGTCAATATCATGGTCAGGTGGCTAAATTCAAGTTTGTGGAGAACTGCCAGCTGAAGTTTTACAAGCCCCACCCAGTGCCGATGCAATGGGACCAAAGGTAAAAGCAGAATTGGATCATTATGCAACTATGTCTGGAGGTCAACAGTTCTCAAACTAGACCTGAAACATGTCTAGAATCAGGTCATACTGGATGAAGACTCAGGTGGTTACGATGATCAACACAGACAGAGGCCTTTTTTCGATAGAGATGTCTGCCTTATTGATAACTTGATTAAAGATACCCTGCAACCTGTACCTACCTTGATGATATTTTAGTGACTGAGACATCAGCTGCTTATCACCTTGTGATACTGGACAAAATATTATCCAAGTTAGATGAGGCTGGCTTTGCTCTAAAAAAGAAGAAATGCATGTTTTTGGCCAACTCAGTCATTTACCTGGGCTTCAAAATCAACAAAATGGGTCTCCTTTCACAGGAAGGCACAGATAGAGAAGCTGCCTCCTTTCCCCCCACAGCAGTCCATAAAGGTGTGCTAGTCAAATGACTGTCACTAAGTGGTATAGACATTTCAATATTTTTCTCAGTTGACCTCACTTATTCCCTGCTTCTGCAGTTCCCATCTAAAGGAAGGAGGGAGTTACTGTATCAGATTGATTATGCGAATATGGCAAATGCACTTGCGGCTGATCGATCATGTCATGAATCAGTCGATGTTTTGGTCCTTTATTTTGGTGCCTTCCCCCTTCCTTCTCAGTCCTGATGAAGGGTCTCAGCCTGAAACATCGACTGTTTATTCACTTCCATAGATGCTGCCTGACCTGCTGAGTTCCTACAACATTTTGTATGTTCTGCTGCATTGGTGTTCTTTTTCACAAAACTGAATTTTCACCACTGAATCATTGCCTGTGCGGTGTTCTCTGTGCCAAACAGATGGCTGCACCTCAATAAGATATCCTCTTCATCTTGAGGAAAGACCTTGCCACATACCAAATCAAAATACAACTACAGGTATTGCTTTGGGAGTGGAGCATTTGTACAATATTCACTCATCTTCACCTGGAAATGTATATCCAGTTCTTCAGTCTTCTTTCACTATACAAAAGCTGACTCCAGAAGTACAATATTGTGCGGCTTCCCTCACTACAGGCACTGCATCAGACTTTCACTGCAGCCAATGACAGAGTTGATTGAAAATGCTAATATCTAAGTCACGTTCAGCAACCATTAGTGAAACTAAAGAAAGGAACCTGACACGCTGGACTGGCATTCCTACCCTATTGATCATCTGTGTTCTCATCAGCATTAATCATGAAAATCAGAAGCAAATGAATGCACATCAGACTGTTTGATGCATCCTGTCAATAGTCACTACCATAAAATGAAATCTGTTGGCTAATCACTGGTGCATTTTCTCTGTATTTGACTTCCGTGTGCCTTTTACTGATTTTCTGTGGTCTTCCTGTACTGCTTACAGCCAAACTAGATACAGTTATTCAGTTGCATTAAAGGAAGTTAAATATTTTTGTGAAAAGTGACCATTCTAAGCCTTGATGACCAGATATCAGACTAAGTCTCTCACCAGTAATTCTACTATTGTGGATTAAATGCCTGATAAGTAAGTTCAAGGAGACTGGTGCAATAACAGTTGTGAGAGCATGGATGCTGTAAGCTCAAAACAGGACAACAGATTTTTTTCTCTATGGAGTCACTGGTACTCACACATCCCATTAATTCACCTTGAACAATGGAATGAAAAGCCACAATATCAGCAGTCTCTCGGGTAATAACTAGCTGATTGTGCATCTTGGGAAACATGGCTGCACTCTTGTGATAAGCCAAATTGTGTTGAGTTTCAGAAAGAAGAAGAGAACAGGGATGTGGTCATGGTCAGGAGAGAAGAGAATCCTGGTTAAACATTTCTTTTCAATGATCCTTTGAATCCTTCTGCCCGTGACTGAGGTAGTCAAGCCCAATCATCCTCTCTCGAGTGTAGCCAGATTTCTGGGTATTGTCGGCCCTGTGCAGCTGGTGTCTGCAAACATCAGTTATTCTCCACCTTCTCCCGCAAAGGAAAAGACTGTTAGTGAGTGTGTTGCATTAACTGTGTGATGTGGTTGAAAAACTGTAAATGTTTCTAAGGTGTGTGGTGTATGGGAGTTATGATAAGTATGAGAATTTGTTTTGTGAATGGTTATTTGTAGAAGTGTTAATTGCCAGAGGCAGTGATGAAGTGAGTGATGGGGGTGGGGGATGCTTCACCTAGCAGTGTATGAGGGTGGTGGTGAATTAGTCAGCGTGTGTTCGCTGATCTGTTCCTGAAGCTTGATCATGTGTGACATCTAATGGGAGCACAGCTCCAAAGTAGGTTTTGTAGTCCCATTAGAACATCAAGGCCTGTGATTGATGAAGCAGGGAGCAAACCCCAGTGTCTGGCATGCTATTTCTCTCAATGGTGCTTCCCAAGCTGTTGGCAGCATTTTAAGTGAGTGATCACTTCCGTTACTAGAAATTCCAGAAGGACATTGGTTTTCAAAGATTGCTCTTCAACAAGTATATGGGACACTTCTATCTATTGCCATTTTGTTGGAGCTAATGCAAAAATAGTTGTTTGGCATTGCTCAAGACCTTAAATTCTTGTATGAATAGCACACATAAAAAAGTCTTGGTACTATGATGTAGGAAGAGGCACATTTCCTCTTCCACTACCCAACAATGTTATTTGAGTGACTGAAGTGGAAAACAACACCAAAGGTAGATTTCATGATTAGAGGCAGAATTATTATGATATTCACATTTGACTTAACATGGGTTTATATTTTTAAATCTAATTAATGTTTTGAAACATTACATTATTGAATCAGGATTAGATTCTGTTGTGCACAATTCCATTATAATTCACAAATGTTTCTTGCTTATTTGCTAGTTTTGTGTGCTGCAGTATTTTTTACAAGTAACATAATAGAAAGAATGTAGTATTAATTTGGAATGGATTAATGTCAAACCTAATTTATCAGAGCATTCAATCTTGAGGTGAATAGCAATTTGAATGAAAATGTTGGACGCCTTGATAAATCCCATCCATACAAACCAAGCTTATCTTTCAATGATTGTTGCTGAATCTGCAGACTTTGGTATTGCTGCAGAATTATACAAAATTAGAATTTTGAAATGAAGTGCTTTTATTTCAGATCTTCCATTACATTCACATATTTCAAGAGCATAAATCCCGATATGTTGTGAATTTACAAAGGTTCATATCTCATGATCATCTTTTGTTGCTCTGCATCCCCTTTTGCTGCCCAGTTTCCAAAAAATCCTGCATGTGAAAGAACTAAAAAATCCCCCTTCAGAGACAAAATTGAAAAGCTCATTTTCTGAGAAATTCCTTTTTTCTAGCTGTATAGAATTCATTGAGATGCAAGTTTATATTGAAAGGCAGTGCCAAGTGCAAGGAACTGCTGATGGCTCTGCATATGCATTTTGTGTTTCCCAGTGATTCATTTTAATTGGGATTTACACTCAAACCACTTGTACAAATTAAGATATCCAGAGAGTTTACTTCTTTCCAAGAAAAAAATAAATGTGTTACCAAGTTTACATTAAAGCAAATAATTTAGGGAGTTTTTAAAAATTCCATATGAGCTACTTGTATATTGTTATAAATAAGGGTCTCAAACATTCCAATATGTGTATGATACATCATTCATTTTCTTTAAATTGGAAGAATTCTTTTTATTGAACAGCCAACAACATTTGATGAAGTTTTACTAAAATAACAAGGCCTGACATTTAGTTTAGTTTAGCTTTTAAGAACTAAATAAGGACAGGTGAATTGTTTGCTGACCTTCATCTTTATTAAACTATTGAGCAGCTGGTGGCACTCAGGCTTCGATAGGAGATCACTAAATTGAACAATTATAAAAAGGCAAACACGAGGAATTCTGCAGATGCTGGAAATTCAAGCAACACGCATCAAAGTTGCTGGTGAACGCAGCAGGCCAGGCAACATCTCTAGGAAGAGGTACAGTCGACGTTTCGGCCCGAGACCCTTCGTCAGGACTAACTGAAGGAAGAGCTAGTAAGAGATCTGTTACTAGCTCTTCCTTCAGTTAGTCCTGACGAGGGGTCTCGGCCCAAAACGTCAACTGTACCTCTTCCTAGAGATGCTGCCTGAACAATTATAATTCAGCTTAGCCTGCCTTAATTACGTTTGCTAAATCTGAGTCGAGGAAGAATTTTTTGGGGATGGAATGGAGGTGTGGGTTGCACCATCTGGGATGTGTTTGCTTTTTTGGCAGAAGTATTGACTTGAAACCTCCTCAGATCAGCTCAGTACCTGCACCTGCTGATCATTTTTCTGTTTAGCCTGCTCTTAATGGAGTGGATTCCCAGCACAAACCTCCTCATGGAAGGCAGATCTGACCTGCTCACTGAGATCTGAAAAGAGCACAGTCCCTTTCATCCACAGGCAACATGGAAGTTCTTTGAAAGCAGGTTTAGCCACATCCTCAAGCTGAAGCACCTGTCAAATAACCTGAATGTTCATTCAAAAACAATCACAGAAATACACATACTATAAAGTTATTTCAAAGAGGGTGTAAAATACTTAAAAACAACTTAAAATTCAGTCAAAGCGAAAGTCTTGTGCAACTGCAGGTATTTACTCATAAGCAGTAGATTTCAGAAGGAGTTGAATGTCAGACTGCAGTGGACCAACAGTCTGATAGTCAACTCGTCCTGCATTCCTGTGGACACGTGGGATCCATCTGGACCTTGTCTGTTCCTCTGTGTACACCTTCTGGACTTATCCACAGTTAGAAAGACAAATGGTGGCATTCATGTGTGGATCCGTGAAGTTTTATGGCAGAATTTCTAGGCCATTGAGTTGCCTGGAGATTAATTTTGCATTTCCTTCTTGCACCTCAACTTGAAAAATAAATTTACATACTGGCAGCAGCCTGTGGTCCTTGTTTGTGGCTGGAAAATTTAAGCAGAGCAGGACTGACTCCAGCTCCACTCAGAATAACTCAGTTTGGTAAAGGAGTCCTGAAGAAGATATTGGGCACCCTCCTTAAATCAGGAAAACACCCCAGTGCATATTCTAGTCACCTGTCTCAGAAACTTGCAAAATGGACAGAACCCATATTTTTGGCTTTCCTTCCCTGGTGAGAAGATTTTTGGGTTGTCTTTCTGAGCTTATCTTGTGTCCACAAATGGGCACAGCAAGGTTTGATTTTTATTCCATTTTAATCCTAACTTCACACAAGGAATACTGTATCAATCCATGTAAAATATGAAAGTACTGTTTCAGTCATACATTCTATAATGTGCCTCATTTCCTTTTCAAAACACTGGACAAGTTTACAAGAGAATTTGATTGTTAGCCCCTATTTTGCCTCATCATCAAAGCTTCACCTGATGTGAAGTTTAAGCCATCTGCAGATTTTCTCTAGTTTGTGATTTGTTTAAACTAACTAGCTTTTCTGAGAATGAGTCCCAAATATCTCATTTCGAATTGCTATGCAAATATGGAAATCCTTGGGCATCCAGAAGGTCTGACACTTGGAAATGGCATGCACATGCACTGTATATTAGGCTGATTAATCAATAAATAAAGTTGCATGAATATCAAAGATACTTATTAAAATGTATTGATATATTTAGTTTTTTTGTTTATTTGATAAATAAGAAGGTTTTCCAATATTGTCCCGAAGCCATGGGAGGCTAAGTTGCAGGACCAGTCAGCATCCATTCTCAGACTTTGCAAAAATGTGCATGTTTCTCTTGCCTAAGTCAAGCAGGCTTATCTTTGTGATTTTGAGTGTACTATCACAAGAAGCTAAAAGAAATCCTGTTCTAAACCGTCTTTGTAATTCATGACCTCAAAAAGGAAGTTGGATTGGGCGTATGTGTAAAAAAATTATAAAATGCTTTTGTATTTTAGATTGCCATTCAATGCTATCTGTTCAGAATAAAATGACACATACTAATATTTGCATCAGTTATAGAAGAGCTGTATCACAATTTCCTTACAAATGTTGGTAAAGCAAATGAGAATGAACAAAGTGTACTTAGAATTCCTTTTTTATTAAACACAAACATTTTATATTAATCTTAATAAACCTGCTTTCTACAGTTTTTCAATTACACAGTGATTCATACCAACAAGATTGGTGAAACTCAAGCCACTGAGGATATAGAACTTCTATTATTACGTTGTTTAATAATTCAAATTTCATGAAATGTATATGATATGCAGAATCAGATAATTCTGGCTGAAACTTGGGCTCAATTAGTACAGGTCATTGACTGCAAAGGTGTCCAAACACAGTCACTGGTGACAATGCTTTAGTGTGTGCAATAACGTTGCAACTAATGACAAAACTGCTGCTCTTATTTTCTCTGCATGTAAAGCATAACTGAGTCAGTGGAGGATGGCACTGAACGAGTACATTATCTGAGGTACTTGGTTCATTAGATGCATATAATAATATGTATTTGTGGGTAAAGCAGGAAAATGGGGCAAAGAAAGTTTTATATTTGTATGGCATTTTTTCCCACAACATCTGCAAGAACTTTCAAAGCACTCCACATGCAATGAGTAATCTTAAAACCACTGCAGTCCCAGAATGACCTGTTGGCCTGTTGTGAGGTTAAGTAACCAAACAAATTGATTTCCACATGACCTTTTCTTCTTTCTGTCTGTGTCAACTCTTCATTCTCTGTTGCAGCCCATTCTGTTTGAGTTTCCGGTTAGATTATCATGAGGCAGAGACGTAAGACTTGTGACCTCCCTCTTGGAAAATGCACGATGACTTGTATGCTGAGACTGCACAAACATTTATTTGAAATAGAGTAGCATTTCCAACATTCCATAAAGATATCAATTTGGATTCATTTATTGATCACAAGTACGTAAAAACATATACATTGAAATGCATCCTTTGCATTAACAACCAACACAACCTTAGGATGCGCTGGGGCAGCCTCAGTGCATCCACACATTCCAGCAACAACATAGCACACCCACAATGTTCAGCAGAACATCACAAGTGATAGCAACAACATAACAACAGCATACAAGCCTCTTACCTTCCTCCCTCCCAACCACCCACTAAAACACACAGCGGGCCTCCAACCCCAGGGCAGTCCATATCCAGGTCTTCTACCTACAGTCCCTAGCCAGACTAGCAGACTCAACTATCTCAGGCCACCACGTCTAGACGTGTCATTGCGTCTCTGGCTCGTAAACATTGGGCCTCAGCTTGCAGTCATCAATGGCAAACTAAGGTCAGATTGTCATAAACTCTTTGCAGAGCTTTGTACCTTCCTCTACTTCAAATGCCCATGTAGTTCACCCCAAAGATGTTCTCAATTTGAGCCATAGTCTGTGACTGAAAATGTGCAGTTTCCCATTAATCTTCCTCACACTGTGTAAGTTTATAGCTATGGTCACTGGCCTATAAATTGAATTGTGTGTGGGTGCTTGTTTTTAATACAAGACAAAATGAATTGGAAATTGACCATAAAACATGATTGGCACTTCTGAACATAGAGAATGTAACTTGAATTGTGCAGATCTGGGCCTTTGACATGCCTACATACTGTTTGAAGTGTGCTAGACAGCAGCATTGGTTTCACAGATTGTGTGATGGGTGTTTGATCTCACCTGCTGTGACATGGATATGAATTGGACACCTGGGAACAATGTAGGCTTCTCCGTGGAAGGAGATTCTCATGGAATGAGTAAGCCCCACATGAATGTTCTTTAAAGAAATATGCTAAACAGTAGCACTAATTAGGAGTCTGCCATAGAACAGTAGTTTTTTTCTGATAATTTATAGATCATATTTCTCTTTGAGGAGAATGAAACCCTTCCTTCAGACTCCTTTTGTCTTCTCACTAGATGTCACAATGTTCACTTAGAATCTTGCTCAAATCTCTGCTCTGCACATTTCCCCTGTCTCTGCCTCAGGCTACAATCCTCCATAAACAATGATGCTATCATTGGCGCTTTGTCATGCTATTGATTTCAGCCACTAAGGCAACTCCAAACTCAACACAAAGCTTGTTCATCGTTCTCTACTTGCCTCTCTTCAATGAAGAAATTGAGGGGAAAAAAGCGTGAAACTGAGTTTTGGATCATGTATCTTAATATTTCCTTTTCCAGTTCTGTGCACTCTTCTCTGATTGTGTGAAGTATCTGAAGTACTCTGCCAGTGTGCCAGCTTTGTAAATTATTACTTCTTATTCAGGCTTTTTGTTCCCTAATTACTAAAACCAAGAAAATCCGCTTACAATCAATATGGACATTTAGGCTGCAATCAAAGTTCCTGGAATCATGTCAGAATCTATAGATTTTCACCACAAATTCATATTTTCCTTATCTTTCTGTCACGTGTTTACTCCAGTTTCTGATTATTCAGCAAATATGTTTGCATTCACCTCATTATAAATTCTTCTGTATCTGCCTTGATCCATCCATTTTCCTAAAGTACTAAAGAGCTGTCCATATGGCTTTTTAGACCAGCTGGTTTATGTTGAGACGACATGTTCTCTTTCCAATTCTCAGTGTCCAAATATGACGAGGGAAAAGTGCGTGGACAAAACTGTGATCCTTGAAATCCTAATTCTTCATTCCTCATACCACTAGAAATTTAAAATCAATGCTGTTAAATATTTTTTTTTGTACCACAGACTGGAACGTTTGTAAAACAACCCTGTCTTACCGAACATCATCTGAAAATCATTATCAGTTGCAGAGGTTCTGGCCGAGTATCCGGTCTCACATCTAAGCATCAGTTTTTAATTTGTCAAATACAACTTACCTCTAACAAACCACTACTAGTTCTTCTTTGTTAGTCCATTCATTTATAAAAGTAATTAATTTTATTCTCAAGTTCAGTTGCAAATTCCGAGAGGTTGTAATCTACTCATTCAGCTGATGCCCATATACCTCATTTGAATTTACTGGATTTGTTCCTCCCTCCTTGTTTGATAAGATGTAACATTTGAAACAGTTCTTTTCCATAAAAAATTTGAAAGTCAGTATTGTACTGCCAAAACTTCATTTTATCTCCCAAGAAAAATGATCTTACATGGTCAACTTTCTGAACCTAAAAGTAAGTTAATGAAGGAGAACAGGAATAGGAAAGCAGATTTACAGAGTCACACTGCATGGAAATAGGCCCCTTCAGACAACTGTATCCACATCAACTTTCAGTCAACCACCTACCTGACTTCAATTCTCCTCTCCATGAACATCATACCTCCCCCGCCCCATTCTGCGGCCAGCCACTGTCACTGGGAGAAATTTTCAGCAGCTAACACACCGATCAGCACACCTTTGACATGAGGGTGAAAACCAAAGGAAGCCTATATGATCACAGAGGCAAAATGCAGACTCCACAGATAATTCCATGGCTCAGGATTGCAACTGGTCTCTGCAACAATGTGAACTACTGTGCCATTGCACGACATTTTAGCACAGATTCTGTAAGTCCGAAATAAAACAAAGTGTTGTAGCAGTAAAAAGAACCTCAGTGGTTCAGGCAGCATCCACGAAGACAGATGGATGGTTCATGTTTCAGGTTGAGGCCCAGCATCAGGAGCTAGAACAGGCGGTGTGGGGATGGAAAAATGTCAAGTTGGACTGCTGAAGAGGAATATCTTCAGACATGATGAGATCTGTATGGTCTGGGAGACAGTGGCATTTGTTGTTGTGGTCATGGTACAGGGGGAGATATGAGAAGATGAACAAGAGTTGTTGTCAAGCTTCTGCAAGGAGGTTGGCAGTTCACTGTGCCACAACAGCATCACTCTTATCTGATTCTGCAGCTGCTGGAAATCTTGAACAATGCACTAAAGTTACCAGAGGAGCTCAGCAAGTCAGTCAGCAACTATGGAATAAACTGCCAGCATTTCATGCCGAGACTATTCATCAGGACTGGAATATAAGGCACAGAAGCCAGAATAAGGGGTGGGGTGGGGGGGGGGAGTAATGTCAGGATGGGTAAAAAATGAGTGGACAGCTGGTATTCAGAGAGATTGAGGAGGTGTGGAGAAGACTGAGCAGCAGATATTGTGTCAGCTACTGGAAAAGGTCAAGAGGGTAAAAAGCCAGAAGGCACTGTCTAAGAGGAAGAGCAGATGTGGTTATCAGTAGGGTACGAGGACTCTTTAATAAAGAAAGTAAAGATGGAAGAAGAGCTCAACATCAGGACAGGTTTGGAACTCACTGAGGTGCAGCCACAAAGGTACAAAGCTAAGGCCTCTGACGAAGACTGACTTTTCAGCAACACAAAGAGGGAGGTCAAGGGATGGTGAAGATAGAGGAGTTGAAGCAGAAGCCAAGAGTCAGTAGAAGTTAATGGAAGGGAGTCAGACTGGAGGAGAAGTATTTTTAACATTTCCTCTTTTTATTTTGGTTGTCTATAACAATAATCTCATCTGACTACTTGACTTAAAATTGAATTTAAATAGGTTTTGATTAAGATATAGCAGGGTAACAAATGTTAATACAGGAAAATTTCTGATCCAAGTACATCACTGAAACTAACAGTAAACCTGTATGGTAAGAAGATAATCTTCAGAAGAATATGAAAAGGTGTTACTGAAAAGAAGGTTAATATTATTGTTAGAGATGGAGGATGGAAGAAAGAGTTTGTGAGAATGTGTGATACTGCCAGCAAAATAAATGGCCTGATTTATCGTGTTATTCTTTGGATATGTAACATTAAAAAGCAAAGGGACTATAAAATAAATTAGCAGGAGGTGAAGAGCAATTCACAATGTAAGTACGATTGATTTGCAATAGAAAAAGTAGTTAATTTGCTTGGGTTACTGGCCAATAATTTCTTCCTATTTACTATTGGCCACACCTGACTCATTCAGGTTCTGACAATCAAGCAGAGTTCTGTATCATTGTGATTAATGAAGGTGCTTGTTTTATATCAATTGCTGGGTGCAGCAATGCATATATTTTGCCCTCCTTGATTATGTGTATCTCTTTTTTGCCTCAATGCCTTAGCATCAGCACGTCAAACTTAATAGATTTCAGATTTTCCATTTTTAAATTTGAGTTTAAATTGCCCACTCATTGCATCTGCACTACCCACGGTCTCATCCACTCATACTACCCAAAGATATTTTTGATTTTAGTTCAATTTTCTTCCCTTCATAGCACCAGTGCTTCAGAGTTTTGATTTTATTAAATAATAAAAAGAGCATATTTGCATTTATTGATCACCTTTCAAGACGACAGCATATTCCAAAGCCATTGAAGTGCTTTGTTTTTAAATTGTGCTCACCAGGATATTCCAGGAAAATAGTAATTCAAGTTATTTTTTTCTTATGTGTGAACCCAGATGAAGCAAACAAGAGGGGATCACTGCAGAAAATCTCCTTCCTCCATCAGTCATTATCAGCACACACTCACTTTCTGACATCTGGAAAAATGAAAAATCATGCAGTTGACTACCTCATTCCCACCTTCTCCCCATTTGCTCTGATCCTATTAACATTAAGACATGCACTGTCTTCTTTCTTAAATATTTTGATGACTTAAGTTTTTTTTGTGATAGTAAATTCTTTAGGTTCACTGCCCCTGAGTGATTAAATTTACTCTGCTCCTGATATTAGGTAAAGTACCCGTTAGGCTGAGACCACCACTTGTTTGGACTCCAAGTAATTGGGAGCATTCCCCTCTGTCTCATGTACCAAGTCTTGATGGAGAACAACTGCATTTCTCCTCTCCATGATTACCACTGAGACACTGAGTGTGACTCTATCCAGCCAGTGCAACAAGGAATCAGTTATTACAGGCAACAATTTCCTTTCACTGGTATGCCAGGTGTGCCATAGTCATTGTGCATTTAAAGAGCTCCTATAATTTTTTAAACTTTCCTTTCTGTCCTTTGTTCCTCTTGCTGCCTTCCTTCCTCTTTCTTGTCTTCTGGGTTTTAGGGATTTCCTTTGTGATCAAAGGTGTGGATCAGGGACTTGTATTTGATTAATTAGTTTTCCAAATGACATTTTACAATGACTAATGAAATGAATGTTGTACTGTACTGACTTTCGTTTGTCAAGGTTCAGGTATAAACTATTGGCTCGTCATTTTAGGTCTCTTGAATAAATTGTTCTGTTTCTGGGACTCCAAATTGGAGGGGAAAATAATTAATTTCATCCATGACAAGTAATAATAGAACAGGCTGGACATGAGATCAGAATGAGAGTGTGTTTGCATGAAAGTCATGGACCGCTGTGTTAGTTTCCTTCAACTATTTTTCAGAGGGAATGCAGAACAAATTCTTTAGAGTGAGAAATTCTGCCTCATGCTAGACAGAATGGAAAATATCTTTGAGTATAATAAATATATTTAACTGGTATACTGGGAAACTCTATGTATCAAGCTTCGTTGTAAAGCTGTTTTTCTTTCACTTTACATTGTTTAGCTACAACCAATTTGATAGTTTATTTTATCATGTAATTGGGTAAGGTTGCATCCGTCCTATGCAGGTGGCAGAAACTTAAGCTATAGTGTCACCAAACAACAGGTTTTGATTCAAATAGAGCTCTTAATTTTAATACCATACAACATAGTTCTTCTTTAGGCGTAAAAGGCTGATGCCTTGTGTCTCTGACTTGACTTCTGTACATATAGGCATTGATATCCAAGCCTGTGTGGCATGGACATGAGTTATTAAAAAGAGTATTTTGTGTTATTTACTGTTTCCTCTTAATTTCTGAAAGTTCTTAAAATGCAAATGTATTGATTTGGAATGTTGATAATGGAAGGCATTTTTCTGAAAAGAAAATATATGCAAGTCTCAAAATATGACAATTATTCCCCAAGTTATAAAACACAAAGAAGAGATCTGATGAATATTTAAAAAAAATAATTCTGTAAATGATAACAAAAAGCAATATTTTCTCTGATATAGAAATATTAAGCTATGTTCTCCAATCAACAATCACATCTGATAATAATTCATGTGCACTGTTGCCTAAACCATTACCATGGTGACAGGCTACATAAATATGCATTACCTCATGATATACAAATTCATTCAGTTACAACATTCTGAGCAAGCACCATTTTTATTGTGACTTGCCCTACAAGTCATTGAGAATATGTTACTTGGAAGGATAATTGATCAGCCTAATCGCAAGCAAGGCAGGACATGTTAAGGGATAAAATAAAATGGCACTGCCCTTTCATGATACCCTTTATATCTGATGCTGTTAAGTAATTTGGAATAGCTGTTGTTAAGTGGATTGAAGTAATTACTTTGTCACATTTTAGACATTCACCCTTTCTTCGACATCACCTTCAACTTGGACCATCTTTGGAATTGCTCTTTGGCCATGTCTGATAAAGTACTGCTGGGAAGTGCTTAGCCAGGAGCCGGGTATCTTAGATCATAACTATAAAAAATGTGCTATCCATTCTCTCATTGAGTGACAATATTGATAAAAGAATCAGTAAACTAGTTGGAATATTAGATCACCTGCTCTGGTGTACATGTGACTCCAGTCTTAACAACCAGTTTGAATCATAACTGTATCCTCAATTCAGGGAAGTTGTTTATAGATAATAAATGCTGAAATGGGCAGTATAATCCCTGTACCATAAACAGACAAACAAATAACAGCTGGGGAACAGATAAGAAAACAAAGGATGGGCGAGATTGTTGCTGATCAGTGCGGGATGACTGCCAGGAATACATGAGATGGGGACACTGCAAATGGCACCAAAGAACTTTGGAGATGATGAAGGATAATGTGGTGTGGATGCTGGAGGAGTAACTAGACAATGTAGTGGAGGAGCCGTTTGATCATAGGAAGATCTTATAGGAGCTCCAGCATATAGAACATGCTGGGAATGGATGTCAGGGGGAATTCCTTGAGGCCAAGAAGATCATATCAGATGGATCCATGCTTCTGTCCTAATTTCAGTTGAAGGGTCTACGACTTGAAAAATTGACTCAAACACGAGGAAATCTGCAGATGTTGGAATTTCAAGCAACATGCATAAAAGTTGCTGGTGAATGCAGCAGGCCAGGCAGCATCTCTAGGAAGAGGTGCAGTCGCCGTTTCGGGCCGAGACCCTTCGACAGGACTAACTGAAAAAAGAGCTAGTAAGAGATTTGAAAGGGGGAGGGGGAGGGGGAGATCCGAAATGATAGAAGACAGGAAGGGGAGGGATGGAGCCAGGAACTGGACAGTTGATTGGCAAAAGGAATATGAGAGGATCATGGGGCAGGAGGCCTAGGGAGAAAGAAAAGGGGGAGGAGTGGGGAAAACAGAGAATGGGCAAGGGGTATAGTCAGAGGGACAGAGGGAGAAAAAGGAGAGAGAGAGAAAAAGAATGTGTGTGTATATAGAAATAAATAAATAATGGATGGGGTATGAGGGGGAGGTGGGGCATTAGCGGAAGTTAGAGAAGTCAGTATTCATGCCATCAGGTTGGAGGCTACCCAGACGGAATACAAGGTGTTGTTGCTACAACCTGAGTGTGGCTTCATCTTTACAGTAGAGGAGGGCGTGGATAGACATGTCAGAATGGGAATGGGGCGTGGAATTAAAATGTGTGGCCACTGGAAGATCCTGCTTTCTCTGGCGGACAGAGCGTAGGTGTTCAGCAAAGCGATCTCCCAGTCTGTGTCAAGTCTCACCGGTATATAGAAGGCCACATCGGGAGCACCGGACGCAGTGTATCACCCCTGCCGACTCACAGGTGAAGTGTTGCCTCACCTGGAAGGGCTGTCTGGGGCCCTGAATGGTAGTGAGGGAGGAAGTGTAAAGGCATGTGTAGCACTTGTTCCGCTTACAAGGATAAGTGCCAGGAGGGAGATCAGTGGGGAGGGATGGGGGGGAAACGAATGGACAAAGGAGTCGCGTAGGGAGCAATCCCTGCGGAAAGCAGAGAGAGGGGGGAGGGAAAGATGTGCTTAGTGGTGGGATCTCGTTGGAGGTGGCAGAAGTTACAGAGAATTATATGTTGGACCCAGAGGCTGGTGGGGTGGTAGGTGAGGACCAGGGGAACCCTATTCCTAGTGGGGTGGCGGGAGGATGGAGTGAGAGCAGAGTTGCTGGTGGAGGAGGGGAAGCCCCTTTCTTTAAAAAAGGAGGACATCTCCTTCATCCTGGAATGAAAAGCCTCATCCTGAGAGCAGATAGAGCAGAGATGGAGGAATTGCGAGAAGGGGATGGCATTTTTGCAAGAGACAGGGTGAGAAGAGGAATAGTCCAGATAGCTGTGAGAGTCAGTAGACTTATAATTGACATCAGTAGACAAGCTGTCTCCAGAGATAGAGACAGAAAGATCTAGAAAGGGGAGGGAGGTGTTGGAAATGGACCAGGTAAACTTGAGGGCAGAGTGAAAGTTGGAGGCAAAGTTAATGAAGTCAACGAGCTCAGCATGCATGCAGGAAGCAGCGCCAATGCAGTCCTCGATGTAGCAAAAGAAAAGTGGGAGACTGATACCAGTATAGGTTTGGAACATAGATTGTTCCACAAAGCCAGCAAAAAGGCAGGCATAGCTAGGACCCATACGGGTACCCATGGCTACACCTTTAGTTTGGAGGAAGTGGGAGGAGCCAAAGGAGAAATTATTAAGAGTAAGGACTCTTAATAATTTCTGTATGTTAGAGAGCACTTCGTCAGATAATCAGGCCTCGTGGCAAAAGAGAGAACAGAGAAGCCCCTCTACTAATGCCCCACCTCCTCCTCATACCTCATCTGTTATTTATTTATATACACACATTCTTTCTCTCTCTCTCCTTTTTCTCCCTCTGTCCCCCTCAATATACCCCTTGCCCATCCTCTGTTTTTTCTCCCCCTCCCCCTTTTCTTTCTCCCTAGGCCTCCTGTCCCATGATCCTCTCATATCCCTTTTGCCCATCAACTGTCCAGCTCTTGGCTCCATCTCTCCCCCTCCTGTCTTCTCCTACCATTTTGGATCTCCCCCTCCCCCTCCCCCTCCCACTTTCAAATCTCTTACTAGCTCTTCTTTCAGTTAGTCCTGACGAAGGGTCTCGGCCCAAAACGTCAACTGTACCTCTTCCTAGAGATGCTGCCTGGCCTGCTACGTTCACCTGAAAAATTGACTATCCCTTTCCGTCTGCAGAATTGCCTGATGTGCTGATTTCCTTCAGCATGTTGTTTGTTACTCTAGATTCTGCCATCTTCACACCCTTGGGTCTTGTTACCTCTATTAGACTAACCAGAAATTTGAATTAAACAATCTGACTTAACCTTCAAGGGATTGTTGGCTCTGGAACACATGTTGGTTTCTTTGTGTCTCCATTCCTTGTCCAAACAATTCTAGAGCCAACTTGTGCTTGGATTTATAGTTAACTCCTCTTCCCATTACCATCTGCTCCTCCACTCCAGCCTTTCTCTATTCGATCACCTGGGATTAAAATGCTTTCAAGGCTTGTAAAGAAATCTACTCCCAGTATCTGTCAGAGGTCCTATAAAATAAATTTGGGCATGTGTCTGCCGTAATGTTTTCTCCAACACAGTTTATCCCATAATATTGTAGTTCTTGTCTCAATTTAGTCAGTTCAATAGGAAGTATGGAACTTATGATGGAGCAGAAGTAGGAATGTAAAGTACCTTGACAATCTTGTAATTTGTCTAGTATTGAGTTGGTGGGTTGATTGCAGCCTTTACGCAGTGATAGTTTCAGGACTGTAACAGGATCCTGAACCTTCATATTATTTATGCATATTTAATGGATTATTTAGAAGCATTTCTATATTCAATAATATTGAACTGATCTGACCGACATAAAATTGCCTTGTTTGCTACATAAAATTGCCTTGTTTGCTAAATCTCAGCACTGCTTCCTGTTCCAACATTCTCTATAGTATGATTACTCATTTGAAATGAGGAGCTTTTACATTTAATATTTTACATAGTTTAAAATCTCAGCTGAATTTCAGCACTCCCAATTTCTGATCATAAATATTCCATAATTGTACCTTAGCCTCTGAGCAGAAATATAATGACTCATGATAGCAAAAATCTCTCCTCATATTTGGGTAGCCTTGCAACTTTTCATCCTTCCAATTCTTGCATCATTTGGGCCACAAAGTATTTGTGAATCATTGTTAAAGATATCAAACTAATCCATGAGCTATATATCTGATCTAACAGAATAGTAGAGGGGCTTCTCTGTTCTGTCCTTTGCCACGTAGCCTGATTATCTGACTAAGTGCTCTCTAACATACAGAAACTGATACAATTTACTGAAGAAGGCTCTGCCCATGATTCACATTGCAAGGATGTAGCCTGACAATGTGGGCAAATGTTGTACAGTGGCCTTCTGAAGGAAGTAGATTGTGCAAAATGTGCAATTTGTTTTTCTACTGTATATGTAGTTTTGTCTCTAATTTTCTTTCCTGTAACTCATTGTATGACATACATACTTTCTTCAAAAGTTGACATGTTGGGCCTCTGGACATCTCAGCTTTTAAGATTTTCAGAAGGCATTTAGTCAACAAGGTTAGTGCATACAGAACCAAGGGTAATAAACTGACATGGAAGGAGAATTGGTTTATGTACAGAAAGCAAAGAGTGAAAATAAGCACATCTTTCTCCAGTTGACAGGTTTGGAATGGGCCCTTGAGAACCACATATTCATGATCTCTGTCAATAATTTGAGGGGACCAACATTTCATATTTTCAATTTGCTGATTGTACAAAAGTAGACGATTTGTGAGTAAGGAGGAGAATGTCATCAAATTGTGCAGCACAAAAACAGACCCTTCTGTCTTCCATATTACTACTGACCTTTTTGCCATCTGCCCACATCCCATTTACCTGCATTAGGTCAGTATCCTCTCATGCCTTGCAAATTCAAGTGCTTGTCTAAATTTATTCAGATGCTCTGGTTTCCTCCGACATCCTGAATACTTGCAAGTTGGTGGATTAGATGACCATTAAGAATTCTCACACATGTGGGTGAATGGTAGATCCTGGGGGTGAATGGATAGGAAGGTGGGGAGAATTCATATGAGTCAGGGATGGATAAGTGTAAAATTGGGTGCTTGGTGGTCGCTGTGGATTCAGAAGGTGGAAAGGCCTGTTTCTGTGCTGTATTTCCCTGTAAGTATAAGTTTCTATATTCTAGACAAATGCATTCCAGACACAAATGGGCTGGCATGTTCTGTGCTGAATAGTGCTGAATTTAGCTTATTAAGCTGAAGGACAGTATTGCACAGAAAATTACAGAGCTAACCATTATTGAGAGATAGCTGGGACAGGTCTTCTTCTTGATTTCTGGCATTTGGATGGTGTGTGACATTTGAAAGGTCAAAGTGACTATTAACTTCAATTTTGACACAATTTGCCTTGATTTACATTGTTTAGTGTTCCAGTTACAGACCTGGACAAAAATTTGAATCATATTTGAAAACGTAAATTAGTTTTGACAATTTCAATCAGAAAATGTATTGCTCTTGTGTTACCATACCCATGTAAATTACCCTTGTGTTACTCTACCCATGTAAATTAATATCCAGTTCGCTGCGGATGAATTACTGATTTTCTTGAAAACATTTGATAAGATGGTGTGACTATTTGAAAAGAGCACTCTGGATACTGCAGTCAAGTGGCCTCTGTACACCTGGTTAATGTCAGCCAATTATGAGGCAGCAACTCAGTGCATAAAAGCATGCAGACATGGTCAAGAGGTTCAGTTGTTGTTCAGATCAAACATCAGAATGCGGAAGAAATGTGATCTAAAGGACTTTTACCATGGAATGATTGTTGGTGCCTGACGGGGTGGGCTGAGTATCTGAGCAACTGCTGAACTCCTGGGATTTTCATGTGCAACAGTCTCAAAGTTAAAAAGTACAGTTATTATCGGTCTGTATATTTTTCACAACCTTGAGATTTGTCTCCTTTCAGTCAGCCACGAAACAAAGAAACCCAATTGAACCCATTAAAAAACAAAGAAGACCGTCAAACACCCAGTGTGCGCAGAGAGACAGAGAGAGAGAGAGAGAGAGAGAGAGAAACACACACAAATTGTGCAAACAATAAAACAAGCAACATTCAAAACTGTAGTTCACAAAACTAGGCATTACTACAGCTGATCCAAAAGTCCTTAGTCCAGCACAGAGACATGGGGTGCGGAGCATCCCTGGCCTCTGACCCTAACATCCTGACCATTTCAATCTGTCCTGGCACTTAAATCGTCCAAACCTCAGGTCATTCCTCATTCCCTGTCATTTCAATATGCCCTCGGGCTCCAGCTCTGCCGCTTCAATTTGGCCAGTGCCTGACCTTTCTAAATCAGCCCGGCTCTTAAATCGATGAAACCTCAGATCTTTCCTCAACTTCACCTTGTCTCCGCTGCATCAAATTGCCTCCAAATCCACTCCGGCCCAGACAAAGCTGAAACCGTCCTGCCTGTCTGAGACCCCAGCCCACACCGCAAAAATGCCAGGTCATATGGGTGATTCAGCTCAACTCCGACAGGGAAGCCACAGGCCTCTATTTACAGCTATTGTTTACCAGAAAAAGTGTAAAAAGCAAAGTATGTAGTTACTTTCTTTGTTTCATTGGCCTCCATCAAGTAGTCACTGAACTTCAGCAGTGCCATCTTAAACCTGAAGTCTCCAGAATTTACAGAGAATGGTGCATAAAACAAAAAAAAAATTCAGTGAGCAAAACTGCCTTGTTAATGAGAAAGGTCAGAGGAGAATGGCCAGACTGGTTCAAGCTGACAGATAGGCGATATTAACTTAAATAACCAGACGTTACAACAGTGGTGTGCTGAAGAGCATCCCTGAATGCACAGCATGATAAACCTTGAAGTGGATGGGCTACAGCAGCAGAAAACCACATACACTCAGTGGCTACTTTATTGAGTACAGGAGGTACTTAATAAAGTGACCACTAAATGTACATGGTGGGTGAATGGGAACAGTCCTTAAGCATATTATTACTTGGTGTTAACAGACTTCAGCAGCAATCAGTAATGAATATTTTAACATTGAAGCTCCTTGTAAGTACATCAGTTGAGAGTATGAAACATTATTGCATACAGACAAATTAGCTGAGAATTGCAGTATAATATAAGCACTTTGCATACAAAGGGAAAGCTTTAACACTCGGAATAAGACCCTCGTGATCCCAGCTGGTACAAATTCAATGGGATTTTGAGCTGAAATACAGAGCAGAGGTGAACAATTTGCTAGTTGACTGCAGTGTGGCAAACTCTTTAAGTGCATCTTAAATGATGTAGATATGTTGAATGGCTAGATTTTGTTTTAGAAAGTTTCCTTTTTTTGTTGCTTCTACATTTCGCACAACATTGGTTGTGAAGATGTTGTTAAAATAATTTTAGTGTCTGGCCAAAATGAAATGATCAAATGACATTGCAGGATATAACCATCTCTCTGCCAATTTTTGTCCATTCCAGAAATATATATGTTGCTGAGTACTCCTTGAACAAATCTCTTCATGCTTGTCTATATTGTGTTTCATATGCCTGTCAATGTTCAGCTTCAGAAAATTTGTACGTAAGATGTGCTTGCACCTGCAGTAACTTGGAGGGAGAAAGTACTTCTGTTCCTAGCACTGAGGACCTACTGGTCACGTACATGGTGGCACTTGGGATATGTAGGGATCATGGGAGATTTGGGGAAAATGAGTTGTGGCTATTGAAGCAAACTTTGACAGATCCCTACGTCTACTGCTCTCACTGTGCATATGGACACAGCTATGCAGCGAGCTAAACAGCTAATCAAAAATCACTCGTGGTATCTTTCATGGTTTATAATGAGATTTTGTTCTTTCTGTGAAAATGCAGAGAGTTAAGTAAAATACTTATTGAATTCAACACAGAATTATTGCGTGTCTGATATGCTAATGCTATCCAATATTCTCACAGTAAGTGTTAACTAATGCAGTACACATACCCAACACTTCATGCGCCTAATTCATGCTGGGCCAGTTAACCACGAGGAGAGGGTGAGTTGCTTAGCTTGAAGCCCTGTTGTAGCATGATTAGCCGTGTTGAGATCAATAAGAACATAGTTCCAATGGCTCTTCTGGTTTCATTAAAACTAAGCAAAACTTTGCTGTTGGTAAAGAACTTGATATCATCTAGTTCTGTGTCCAGCCGTTCTGCTATCATCTCTGCCATCTCCACTGCCAGAACAGTAGCACCTAGTTCAAGCCTTGTTCTGGTGAGATCTGGTTTGGAACCAAGCTTTGCTTTGCCCAGGATGAATCCATCTTCACTATATCCAGCAGTGTCTGCAACCTTCAGGTATGCAACAGTAGCAATAGCTTTAGTTGACACATCACAGAAGATGAAGACACCTTTCTTTTGCAGTGCAGATACTGGAATCTTCAAACCTTTAAGATCCTGAAGGGAATAACACCACCTTCTCATTAGGGAGTAGGACATCTGATCACAAGTGTCCTTAACATGAAGTGTTCCTGGATACTGACTGGAGCACCAAGTCCAAGAGGGTCAAATAGGCTGGTGATAATCAATAGCAACCCATGGTGCTTAAACAGTCTTTTGGTATTAATGACTTAAAAGCAAGGATATCAGTAATGAGGTCCCATCCAAGGCCCAGACCATGCTGAGTAGAAGAGAAGTCGTGTCAAAGATCAAGATTCTGTAGACTTTTGGCCAGATCTAAAGATGGGAAACATTGCATCACCTCAGTTCTGTTGGATGCAATCTTATGCAGTCTGGGATTAGACTGCGCCAATATGACCTGTGCTGCTTTCAGCATGCTGACTGCTTCTTCTGCTTTAGAAAAGGATTTAAGACCATCATCAACATAAAAACATATCCCCATTCTTCAGTTCAAAATTCCTTTTCTGCCTCGATAGCTGCCCTCTGAAAGACTTAGACTGCCACAGCTGATGAATGACAGTTACCAAATACATGAACTCTCACGCAGTACTCCAGTGTCTCGTTGTCCAGTTGGTGGTCACAAAACCACAAGAATCTGAGCTAATCTGGATGATCCTCTCTCAGAAAGAAGCCATGGAACACTTGTTCGATGTCTACCATCACTTCAATGGACTTTGTTCTGAAGCGCATGAGAAACCCAAGCAGGCTGTTGAAGTTTGGACCCCACAGGAGCACATTGTTTAGTGACATGCCGTGGAACTGTGCACTTGAATCAGAAACAGATCATGTTTGTGCAGGTTTCTAGGGGGTGGTAAACCCCAAAGTTGGGCAAATTCCAGTTTTCTTTGTTGGAGTCTGGTGCATGACTGTTCCTGAAGAGTCTCTGCATGAACTCTATGGAATGATCTTTCATTTCTGGTTCCCTTTCCAATGTGTGACTGAGGGACATGAGTCAACTAAGGGCCTGCTGTCCATTTTTTGGTAGGGGTTGTCATAGAGAGCTACCCAACTGTTTGACTCATCTTTGCTAGACTCTCTGTTCATTATATGAAGGAAGACGTCTTATAGTCACCTTCCAAGTGACAGAAAACTAGCTTGCCTAAATCTGCCGGAATCAAGTACATGTTACTTCACCCGCTATGACCTAACCCAGGTCCAGTCATTGGGCATAAGGTGCATTGTGCTGACCGTTGCGATATTCATGTACCTTATGTGCATGGGTTGTACCTCTGCCAAGCATCAGGGGTTTGGATTTCATCCCTGTTATTGGGAATATGATCACATTCAATAATGAGGATTGGCTAGGATAAGCAGATCTCTTCTCCTATTGACCCTATGATTAATTCACTGCCTGTTCTTCCAGCATGTCTTCAGAGTACTGAATCTGTCAAAGAATGTTAATTTTGCCAACGACATTTTGTTCTGATCATCTAATATCACATATGCCTTTTTTTTGTGCTCAGGATGTCCTTTTGAGTAGATGCTGATGAGGCATATTTTAGAGCAGGATTTGCATTGGAAGCTTTTCCCACATATCTCTGTGCATGAGGAAGTAGCTACATCTGATAGGTGCTCTGCTGGCTTCCTGCCATGCTCTTGTGTGGGTGTGCTGGAACCAGTAATAATCCAAGGTGCTGGCCTGGAATGAAGTGCTGATATGTACTGGATACTGCTGCACTGAAGATCCCGGCTGCACCTAATGACCCTGTGACCTCTGTCTCAGAGGCTGACATTAGGCTGTCTTTAAAGAGAGTGAACCCTCGCAAGACAGAAGGTCCCGATGAAGTACCTGGTAAGGCTCTGAAAGCCTGTGCCAACCATCTAGCGGGAGTATTCAACCTCTCACTGCTACGGGCAGAAGTTCCCACATGCTTCAAAAAGACAACAGTTATACCAGTGCCTAAGAAGAATAATGTGAGCTGCCTTAATGACTATTGCACAGTAGCACTCACATCTACAGTGATGAAATGCTTTGAGTGTTTATGACTAGACTGAACTCCTGCCTCAGCAAGGACCTGGACCCATTGCAATTTGCCTATCACCACAATAGGTCAACAGCAGATGCAATCTCAATGGCTCTCCACACAGCTTTAAACCACCTGGACAACACAAACACCTATGTCAGGATGCTGTTCATCGACTATAGTTCAGCATTTAATACCATCATTCCCACAATCCTGATTGAGAAGTTACAGAACCTGGGCCTCTGTACCTCCCTCTGCAACTGGATCCTTGACTTCCTAATTGGAAGATCACAATCTGTGCGGATTGGTGATAACATACCCGTCTCAATGACGATCAACACTGGTGCACCTCAGGGGTGTGTGCTTAGCCCACTGCTCTACTCTGTATATACACATGACTGTGTGGCTAGGCATAGCTCAAATACCATCTATAAATTTGCTGATGATACAACCATTGTTGGTAGAATCTCAGGTGGTGACGAGAGGGCGTACAGGAGTGAGATATGCCAACTAGTAGAGTGGTGTCGTAGCAACAACCTGACACTCAACATCAGTGAGATGAAAGAGCTGAGTGTGGACTTCAGGAAGGGTAAGACGAAGGAACACTTACCAATCCTCATAGAGGGATCAGAAGTGGAGAGAGTGAGCAGTTTCAAGTTCCTGGGTGTCAAGATCTCAGAGGATCTAACCTGGTCCCAACATATCGATGCAGTTATAAAGAAGGCAAGACAGTGGCTATACTTCATTCGGAGTTTGAAGAGATTTGGCATACACTCAGAAACTTCTGTAGATGTGCTGTGGAGAGCATCCTGACAGGCTACATCACTGTCTGGTATGGGGGAGCTACTGCACAGGACCAAAAGAAGCTGCAGAAGGTTGTAAATCCAGTCAGTTCCATCTTGGGTACTAGCCTACAAAGTACCCAGGACATCTTCAGGGATCGGTGTCTCAGAAAGGCAGCGTCCATTATTAAGGACCTCCAGCACCCAGGGCATGCCCCTTTCTCACTGTTACCATCAGGTAGGAGATACAGAAGCCTGAAGGCTCACACTCAGCGATTCAGGAACAGCTTCTTCCCCTCTGCCATCTGATTCCTAAATGGACATTGAATCCATGAACACTACCTCACTTTTTTTTAATGTAGAGTATTTCTGTTTTTTTTAACAAGTTTTTAATCTATTCAATATATGTATACAGTAATTAATTTACTTATATTTTATTATTTATTTTCTCTTCTATATTATGTATTTCATTGAACTGCTTCTGCTAAGTTAACAAATTTCATGTCACATGCCAGTGATAATAAACCTGATTCTGATTCTTTACAGTCTTTTGCTTGGTGCTCTCTTGAAGCACAACACTTGAAACGTATTGAGGGCTCTTTCAGAAAGCACCTCTGGTTTGTGAGCAGTTTTTCTCTGAATCCTCTGCATTTCCTTAAGGGTTGAGATTTCATATAGATGGAGCATTGTCTATCAGCATTCATAACAGAGCTTTCTATTTCAGTGTCGCTGACCGTGATAGGCTTCTGGTTTGTGATGCTTTTGCTGGAGACCTCTCTTTGAATGACTTTTTACTGGAAGTTGAGAGCAGAAAACACATTTAATGCATTTCATATTTCTGCATGACAGTAGGTGAAGTTCACAAAGAAAGAAAGTGGTGCATAGGGGACATGATACTTTGTTTTATACCTGAAACTGTTGCTTATCCACTGTTCTCGGATACTGTTTGATGGTTTCTTCACTATAGGGTTTATTCCTCTTGCTGCATCCAAGAAACTCATCCCCAGTCGGTACCGCTCTTTTTTTTGTGTCTGGCAGTTCTGACAACAGATCTGCAAGCTCTTGTAGCTTCTGCAGTTTTTTGTGTAAGAGTTTTGGAAAATTATCAAGTCTACGGAGGAGAAATTTTGCAATCGCCTCTGGAGAACTGTAGCATTTGTTCAGCCCCTGCCACAGCATTTGTAAACTCATAGCTGGATTATTCTTCTGAACTGTCCAAATGTTTCTTGCACTTTGTAGTGACTCCCCATCAATCCACTTACAGAGAAGGTCTAGCTCTTTGCTAGGTTTGAGACTTAGTCCTTCCACAGCATTGAGAAAGCTCAACTTCCAGAACAGATAACTGGCACACTGCTTGTTGAACACTTCTAGTCCCACTGAGACTAGGTCCTTATAAACCAGATACTAAGCAAAGTGTAATGCACTTGCAGCTCCTGAATCAAAACATTATGAAGATGGTTTGCCAGTTGTGTTCCTGGGATGTATAGAAGTTCATTCCCTCCATGTCTGTGCAGATGGGACTGGCATCAGTAGCAACACCTGACTGATGTCTTTTCTGTGGTAGAACTGCAGAAGGGGGTGTTGTGTATCTTTCTGTCAATACCTGGACCAGGTGAAAGACAAGGTGGCTGAGTTGTGTGGGCAACTTCTCCTTGTAGAGCTGGATCACTGTCTTTTATAGCCAAAATGTGTTTGGACATGTTCTTTAGTAAACTGCATTGGCTGTTGTGACGGCAAAGCCTAACTCATTCCAGTGAAAGACTCACAACTGTCCAAGTCAGCTGCTGCTTCATACACGTTTACCTTTGCTGAGGCAGCTTCAGCTTCACACTCTCCCTTTAATGTACTTAATGTAGCCTCTATACAGTGGCATGCAAAAGTTTGGACACCCTGATCAAAATTTCTGTTACTGTAAATAGCTAAGCAAGTAAAAGATGACCTGATTTCCAAAAGGCATGAAGTTAAAGACAACACATTTCTTTAATATTTTAAGCAAGATTACTTTTTTATTTCCATCTTTTACAGTTTCAAAATAACAAAAAAGGAGAAGGGCCTGAAGCAAAAGTTTGGGCACCCTGCGTGGTCAGTACTTAGTAACACCCCCTTTGGCAAGTATCACAGCTTGTAAACGCTTTCGGTAGCCAGCTAAGAGTCTTTCAATTCTTGTTTGGAGGATTTTCGCCCATTCTTCCTTGCAAAAGGCTTCTAGTTCTGTGAGATTCTTGGGCCGTCTTGCATGCACTGCTCCTTTGAGGTCTATTCACAGATTTTCGATGATGTTTAGGTCGGGGGACTGTGAAGGCCATGGCAAAACCTTCAACTTCTGCATCTTGAGGTAGTCCATTGTGGATTTTGAGATGTGCTTAGGATCATTATCCTGTTGTAGAAGCCATCCTCTTTCCATCTTCGGCTTTTTTTACAGACAGTGTGATGTTTGCTTCCAGAATTTTCTGGTATTTAATTGAATTCATTCTTCCCTCTACCAGTGAAATGTTGCCCGTGCCAGTGGCTGCAACACAAACCCAAAGCATGATCGATCCACCCCTGTGCTTAACAGTTGGAGAGGTGTTTTTCTCATGAAATTCTGCACCTTTTTTTCTCCAAACATACCTTTGCTCATTGTGGCCAAAATGTTCTATTTTAACTTCATCAGTCCACAGAACTTGTTTCCAAAATGCATCAGACTTCTTTAGGTGTTCCTTTGCAAACATCTGATGCTGAATTTTGGGTGAGGATGCAGGAAAGGTTTTCTTCTGATGACTCTTCCATGAAGGTCATATTTGTGCAGGTGTCGCTGGACAGAACAGTGCACCACCACTCCAGAGTCTGCTAAATCTTCCTGAAGATCTTTTGCAGTCAAATGGAGGTTTTGATTTGCCTTTCTAGCAATCCTACGAGCAGTTCTCTCAGGAAGTTTTCTTGGTCTTCCAGACCTCAACTTGACCTCCACCATTCCCGTTAACTGTCATTTCTTAATTACATTACAAATTGAGGAAATGGCTACCTGAAGACGCTTTGCTATCTTCTTATAGCCTTCTCCTGCTTTGTGGGCATCATTTATTCTAAATTTCAGAGAGCTAGGCAGCTGCTTAGAGGAGCCCATGGCTGATGATTGTTGGGACAAGGTTTGAGGAGTCAGGATATTTATAAAGCTTTGAAATTTGTATCACCTGGCCTTTCCTAATGATGACTGTGAACAAACCATAGCCCTAACAAGCTACTTAAGGTCTGAGACCTTGGTAAAACGTTATCCGAGAGCTTAAATCTCTTGGGGTGCCCAAACTTTTGTATGGTGCTCCTTTCCTTTTTTTCACTCTAAAATTGTACTAAACAAAAATAATACACTAATCTTGCTTAAAATGTTGAAAAGAATGTTTCATCTTTAACTTTATGACTTTTGGAGATTAGTTCATCTTCTACTCACTTAACTATTCACAGTAACAGAAATTTTGACCGGGGTGCCCAAACTTTTGCATACCACTGTATATGCTCTCTCCACTTCTGTACATGCTTTCTCAATTTCACACTTAGAGTACGCTGCTCTCATTCTTGCTGCTTCAGTTTTTACACAAAATTGTGCTGCAGCGATGATAGTTGTTTCATTTGAGTGTTGTGAAGATGCAGTAGATGAGCCACATTCTAACCTGACCTCCAGGTCTTGGCAATTAATGTTGTTCGGGCTGGATGTTGACATTATTGTCTAAAGCATCAGATGCGTCTTCAGTCTGGGGCAATGTGTTTGAAGTCGAGCTCTCTTTTCAGTCTATTGTCCTCGCTGTGTGTGTGGACAAAGCTGTGCAGAGAGCTGAACAACCTCTCAAAAATCACCTGAGAAGAAGCTTTCTTTCAGGGTTTTCAATTAGATTTCCTTTTTTCTCTGTGAAATTGCAGTGTTAAGTAAAATACATAATGAAATCAACACAGAATCATCGTGGACATGAATATACTAATACTATCAATTATTCACAGAACAGGCGTTAACCAAGGGAGTACACATATGCAACACTCCCTATCTATGCAGTGTAAACACATAGTGCAAAGATAAACCAAAACATAATAATTCCTTCAAAATATATCACTAAATGATTGCCAATATTATCAAAATATTAAGACTTACAGATATTGCTGTTCAAGGGCAAATAAAGAGAGAATGGAAATGAATGTCTTTCCATTGTGTGCTTCAAATCAGAATTAAAAAGCTACCCACACAGGAAGTGATATATAAAAATGCTTGCCAACAGGAAGTGATGCTCATACAAAGTGAACTGCTCCTCCAGAGACAGGAACACTGAGCCTTGCCCCTAATTTAGTTGAATTTCAACATGGCAAAAATTTCAAGTCTTTTGACAATCAAATACAAATGTGTAATATTTATAATGATTAAGATGTGAAGAAGAATCATTTCAAAATGTTTAAACAGTTGAATGGAATGAAAAATAAAATATTCAAGTACAGTATTTTAGTCATTCACACACATTATCCTCCGTTGAAATGAATGGGAAAGAAGTACTTGTGACAGTTGCAACCTGCCATGAATTTTTGAGTGAATTCTTTGAGTGAAAACTTAGTGTTTTTTGTGGGATAAACAACAATTATGTTAACCTTTCAATGAATACTTCCAAATTAGTTTGATTTGCCATACAGCATTGAATTGAGACTTGTACCACTTTGATTGTTCTCCAAAATTGTTTTTCTGTTGTTGTTTGTTAATTTAAAAAATGAAAATGTACAACCTGAGGTAAAATCATAAGTCAAATTGAAAAGGCACTTCTTTTACTTCTTTTACCCCTTTTACCCAGGAGGTTTGATAGAAGTGTGGAAAGATGGCGTACCTTCAACAGTGATCTGAAAGACCTGGCCAAGTGGATGACAGAAGCCGAAATTACTCTGGCTGACAACAAGATGGAGGCTGAAAATATAGATCCAGTGAGAATGAAGCAAGTAATAAAGGTAGTAATGCCTCATAATACCCAGTTTGGTGAAATATCAGCTACTACATGTTCGATGAATTTCTGGTTTAGAATTAAATATAGAAGCTTGCAGTGGAATTTTGAAAACAATTTGCATAATTGGTGCTCTTCAGTGCTTGGTGTGCAAATGTGGCTATTTGTGCTTTTCATTTACTTCTGCACTGATTTGACTTATACTGTTGAATAACAAGATTTAACTTAGAATTTACTAGAAATGTTAATTGCCTCGCAAAGACTATTGAGATTTACGTAAGGACTTGTTTGGAGAGAAGGGACAAATCTGGAGTTGACATCCTATGATAGTTGCGACTATAATGTGCATTTAAGTTTGTATGTTGCTCATGGTGCGTAGTGTTGAGAATGCATCCTCATTAATACTATTTTTCATGCATTTATTTTGATCTTATTCTAATGGGTAATCAGTAGATTATTGATGATTAAAAGGCAGCATACAGTATGTTGGGATGCAATTATAAGGGAGCTATAAGTAGACCTTTTATCAGTTGTATTGTTTTTGAGGACTTTATTGTTGCATTTCTGGTAGGATGGATGACAATAAAAAATTCCATTAGCTCTGCAGTAATAGAGGCTGTTACTGTAAGTATTCTATTTTATATTGGATCAGTGATGCAAGGGTTTACAAGCACAACATGGTGACCTGTATGTAAAGTTAGCAAGTTATATGTTTTTAAGTGTAAGTCTATGCCCTTGTGTATTCATTTCTGTTAACCTGTCCCAAAAAAATAAGAGAGCATACTACCTGGAATGTCTGATCTTAATTCATCTAATCACACCTAAGATCAAAGAAAATATTAGAATACGATCTACATTTTTGCACAGGTGATTTCAAGATTAAGTTTACTGAAAAGATGAAGTGTTAAAGGGAAGATAAATCATGGAATTCAGTTGCCAATCTAAAGTTTTATATTCTGAAGCTATGACTTTATATGATTATTTAAAGTGCAGTGCTAAAATATGTGGCAACATGAGAAACTGGGTTAATTGGATGCTTAAGTGGATATTTAAAGTCACTTTGCAAGGCACAGGTGTCAACAGATACCAAAGTGAAGAATGAAAGACGATAATTGGCATTGATTAAATGTAAGATTTTTTAAAGGCTTTTCAAATTAAGGAGCGATACAGTACACCAGAAAGAACCCCTGAGTCTGAGTCTTCATACTTTGACATGATGTGTGGTATTGGATTAGGGTCCAATTTGCTCTTATTGCATTTTTCCTTATAGGTTTAACTTTCTTTATGATTGCTTACATGTTTATCTGTGGACTTTTAGTAACTTTTATATTTGGTTCTATACTTGTGTAGTTTTTTGTCTGCAAAGCTGGATTGCGACCTCACAACTGTTAACTAGTTTCTTATCTAAACCTGTTCAGGCCATTTGCAAAAGGGAAGGAAATTATATGCTCAGGTTCCTTTGTTACTTCTTTACCTGCCTTGCTTGCAGATACAGTCTGACCCTGTCTAACCTGTACTATGATAAACATAGAATAACTCAGCAGTTACCATAAGATTTTGGTCTCATTCTTGACTTAAAAGAATTTTTGGACAACATCAGCTCCAGATCAAACAGTGGATTGACATAATTGTGGAATTACAATCTTTGCTACACATTCTTCAAAGTTCATACATTCTCCCACAAGCGTGATCCTCAGAATTGAGGTCATTTAATTGAAAATTGGAAAAGTGAACTATCGGGTTGAGGATTTCAGGAGGGTACATGATTTGGAATGTAGCCATGAAAGAATCTATAAATGAAGGAAATTGAGATTGGATTGAATGCATGTGACCGGCGGTGCGGAGGGACGGGGGACATAATGTTGGGGAAGCAAACGAAGGCAAGGTGAAACTTTTGTGGTTTTGCTAAGGTACTAAAGGATGTAAGGAATGTGCCAGCTCTATTTTAGTGTCATGGTATTAGAATTAGTGTGATAGTAATACAAACATACATTGCAGCCTCTTCCACCAGTTAGTTCAATGTAAATTGTTGTGGTATCATCCGCTGTGATATCTGACAGAGTTACTTGCAGTGAACAATTGGAGCTCTCCACCAGCCTTTGATTTCACTCACCTAGTGAGGCATGACTGAATTAAGCAAGAGTGGTTTCCTGGGAGTACAACAGATTGTAACGGAGTACAGCAGCTTCATTGAAGGACAGGGGATCTGGTCTGGTGGTTGTTGTCAGGCTGCTGTTCTCCATAATAGCTATTATACACACAAAGCAGTACTCACAAGGACTGAGGATTTTTTCATAATCATTTTCAGATGGATGTTTTTATTGGGAGATTCATTACATGTTTAGGTTGTTAGTTTTGTCTGGTGTAATCCTGTACATATAATTCCTTTGTGGCCATGTAAGCTGTTTGAAATTTCATGAAATGTTCTTTCAGAAATAGTCAAGTTAGTTCCAGCATTTAGCTATTTGCATCCCTGGTTTATGATCCTGCACTAAAAGCACTGCATTGAATGAAAACCAAAACTGAAATGCAGAATCAGACTGTACCGAGCACAACTGTGATAACAATTAGAATAATAAACAGAAGGATGTACAGAATATTAGCAGACTCTTTGGTTCCTGTACTTTACAAACAGCAATCATTTACAGCTCAGGAACACATCAATCATTTCAGATGTTTGTTTTAATTTAAATATAAGAAAGCTGCTTGCACAAAATATTACAAAGTCTGCATTTGATAGGGAAGTATTTTGGTTCAGTGATTGGATTAGTTTTGTCCTTATACGGAGTTGACAGTTGGTGATAAAAGGACAATAGTACAAAGTGAAAGGCAATGGGACTGGGGGCAAAGGAAGAATCAAACAGCTGGTCTAAAAAAAGGTAAAAGAGAGAAACTGAACCATTGTCAGAATCAAAATTCAGTCCATTATCACTCATTTATGTTGTTTTTCAGCTACAGTACAGTGCAGTACAAAAATCACTATAAATTACACTAAATATATATATAAAAATAAATATTGCAAAAAGAGAACAAAATAGGTAGTGTTTATAAGTTCATGAACCGCTTGGAAATCTGATGGCTGAGGGGAAGAAGCTGTTCCTCAAATGTTGAGTATGAGTCTTTAGGGTCCTGTCCCTCAGTGATGTTAGTATTGACTGAGATGAGGGCCCTTCATGATGGATGCCACCTCTTCGATTCATTACCTTTTGAAGATGGCCTGAATGGTGGGGAGGTTAGTGCCCATGATGGAGCTGGCTGAGGTTACAACTTACTGCAGCCTTTTCTGATGCCCTGCAGTGGCCCCTCCAGACCAGACAGTGATGCAACCAGTCAGAATGCTCTCCACAGTACATCATAGAAATTTGCCAGAGTCTTTGGTGACATACAAAGAACCTGATGTTTCAATAGCTATCTTCCCACCTGTGTAAACATTTCTCCATTTTTCTTGCGAAGAAGTCACCTATGTTTCCATTAATTTGCTGTTCAGCTGAGTCAGCATTTGTGACACCTCATGTTCCCAGCTCCCATCTTCCCCTACGTTCTTCTGAGCTGTGGTCTAGAGGGGAGAAGATTTTACCCTGTTTACATGATCATGCACTTGAAGTAGATAGTGGTCATTGGCCTTGTCATTGAAAAGGATCAAAGTTAGCTGAGATAGAGAAGAGAAGGGATATTGGAGATGTAATGAATGAAAATGAGAGTAGGGTCAAACCACAAACAAGGGAAAATCTGCAGATGCTGGATATCCAAGAAACACACACAAAATGCTGGAGGAACTCAGCAGACCAGGCAACAGCTATGGAAAAAATGTACAGTTGACGTTTCAGGCCGAGACCCTTCGGCAGGGCAGATTTTACTTTTGCTTGTGGATCAGGAAGCAAAGTTGATCCAGTGATCAGTACACTGGGGAGACGTGAACTGATAGGGACTGAAGTCAAGAATGTTCTCTGTATCCTTCTGGGGTAGCGGCTGAGCAACACACACACAAAATCATGAGGAACTCAGCAGGCCAGGCAGCACCTAGGAAAGGAGCATAATCGATGTTTTGGGCCGAAACCCTTCAGCAGGACTGGAGGAAAAAGCTGAGGAGTAGATTTAAAAGGAGGGGGAAGAGGAGAGAGAAAACACTAAGTGATAGGTGAAACCTGGAGGGGGAAAGATGAAGTAAAGAACTGGGAAGTTGATTGGTAAAAAAGACAAAAGGCCATGGAAGAAAGAAAAGGGACGAGGATGGGCAAGGAGACAAGTTGTGAGAGGGGAAGAAAGATGGGAAATGGTGAAGGGTGGGGGTTGGGAGACACTACTGGAAGTTTGGGAAGTCAGTGATCAAGCCATCAGGTTGGAGGCTATCCAAACAGAATATAAGGTGCTATTCCTCCGACCTAAGTGTGGCTTCATCACAACAGTGGAGGAGGGCATGGATGGACATATCGGAATGGAATGGGAAGTGGAATTAAAATGGGTGGCCACTAGGAGATCCTGCTTGTTCTAGTGGACAGAGTATAAGTGCTCAGTGAAGTGTCTCCCAATGTATGTCGGGTCTCACCGATATAAAGGAGGCAACACCGGGAGCACCAAACACAGTATATGACCCCAACAGACTCACAGGTGAAGTGTCGCCTCACCTGGAAGGACTGTTTATGGCGTGAACATTGATTTCTCAAACTTCTGGTAATGCCCCCCAACACCCCTCCTTCACTATTTCCTATCCCCTTTTCCCTCTCTCACCTGATCGCCTTGCCTGCCCACCACCTCCCTCTGATGCTGCTCCCCACTTTTCTTTCTTCCATGGCCTTCTGTCTCTCTCACCGATCAACTTCCTCGATCTTTACTTCATCCTTCCCCCTCCAGGTTTCACCTATCACATTGTGTCTCTCTCTTCCATCTCCCAACCTTTTAAATCTACTTCTCAGCTACTTTCTCCAGTCCTGCTGAAGGGTTTTGGCCTGAAACGTCGACTATACTCATTTCCTCAGTGCTGCCTGGCCAGCTGAGCTCCCCCAGCACTTGGTGTATGTTGCTCGGATTTCGAGCATCTGCAGATTTTCTCTTGTTTGTGAGGAGCTTGGAGCTATATTGAAGGAACTGAGTAAAACCTAATACACATTGTTCAAAGTTTGAACATATTTAGTTGGGTTAAGTGGGATAGTTTGTGCCTTGTTCATGTTAGAGGAAAGTCTTCTGACCTCCCTGGTGCAAGGAAAATTGAACTGTTTAAGAGGCAGATGGTATCTGAAACATTGCCAAAATAAGACTGGAAAGAAGGAAAGCAGCAAAAATATTCTAGATAGGACTGAATGTATTCTGTAGGACGAGGATAGTTATCAGTGCATATGAGGAAGAAAGTAGAAACAGACTGTGTTTGTTTGGAATTTGTGGAAGTATGATCTCCATGGGAAATGAAGTCAAGATTTAATGGGAAACGCTGGCCTGTTGAGGTCTTGAGGAGGTGTTAGGGATGAGTTGATCTAATCTTCAACCTCCGCAATATGGATGCCAGTTCACAAAGCAACAAAAGCATCCTAGGTTTACTTAAGCCACAAATATTCTGTTCTTAAAAACTACAAATTCAAAACAGTTGAATGCATTATTCTGCAGTAAGGAAGAGAATAAGAATTTTTTCAAGTATGTTTTCTGTTATCCTGCCTTGATCTTACTTTTAAAATGTTTTAGCGTTTTGCCTCTTCACAGGGAGCCACTTTTGTGGAAAAAATCTCAAGTTACACTCAGCAAAGTGAATGGGGAAAAATGCTTTCTCTCTGTTTACATCTTCCTTTCTTCCCAACCCCATCTGATGGATGATGGCAATTTGAATCTCCATTCGTGGGAGGATGTGTTAATCATCAAGCTTAAACTGTCAATGCTGAGAATAACAGTTGGATTTAGAATTAGACATAAAGGGAGGTATTCTGCTTTTACTTTCCTTAGGTGAATATGACTTCTGAAGTTTACAGCCCATAATACGTTGTGACATGCCGACATAGATGTACAGTCAAAGCACCATCATTTTTTCTCTTCTCCACATTATCACTTGAAGTAAAAAGCACTCTGTACATATTACTCATGACTTTCAATACCATCTCTTGAGAGAAGGCTCAGAAAAAAAAGACTAATTAAAGACATCAAAAGACTAGTCTTTACCATGGAAAGAACAGCAGAAAATATTTCTTTTGTTTTTTTTTAAACCATCTGGATGCGAGGCATTTCAGTGACTGAGGAAAAACTGTAGTTGGGAAAAAATTTATGAAGCATTGTAAAGATTTATGTCAACACAGTAGCAAAGCAATCTCACAGTAAAATGCTTGGTAATAAATGTAACTCTTATATGTCATACTGTTTGACATATCTAACGGTGAGGATATCTATTAGAGTGCAAGTATAGGGATAACTGATATCAAAGATATTTAAGGATTTTCAATGGAATTCGTGTCTTTGAATTTAACATCCAATAACTAGAATGTAATAAAGTGCGTACTAAATCATATTTATGACTGACAGAATTATAACTGTATTACAGATACCAAGACTCAAGTGAAACAGTGGATTAGCAATAGTAAAACTTTACCAGTAATTTTAGTCAGACCACCAGAGCCTGTGATTGTATATTGTTTTTGCATTGCTTATATACTATATTTTCTACTTGACTTCTAGTGTATGCATCTTGGTCAACTGATTGAGTATAGCTGTTCGACTGTATTTGGCACAACATTCAATGTTTCTCAAGGCAGTCCAAGCAGAAGATTTCACAGAACCAATTGTTATCAAATTTTCCTGATGCAAGTGTATGCCTCAGGAGTTAACTGCAAAATAATAATGACAAACCATGGGAATTGATATGTGGTGCTGGTTTTATATAAACTAAACTGGAATAAAAATGAGCTCAAGTCAAGCTAATTGATTTACTGCCAAGTTGCCATAAAATCAACATGATTGCTTCTTTAGATTATGTTTTAAAAGAGCAGCAGTTCTGTGGCAAGCTGCTATGTTGTAAAGTCAGGCTCTGTACAATGTTTTTATAGAAAACAATCATATTGGCTAAAGCCACATTAATCTCAACATCTAATGGAAAAATTGCATCATTATTGATAAATCAAACCCCAATGCATTTTCTTTTTGTGTTCAGATCATTTCGCACCACTGAGAAAAAGTGGAGAATTTGCCTCATTTGTTGACCATAATGTGATCTACATCCTCACATCACCAATGTGAAACAGCTGACAGATTAATGAGCCATTCATCTTATTGGTTTCCTTTTAAAATCATGTAAAGCTTAGAATATTTGCTATGGTGCATTATGGTACATTATGGTGCAATTCAAAAATAATTATTTGTGAAGCCTTTCAGGTAGATTTGAAGAGATGCAATAGGATGTATTATGAATTCAATTTTTTAAAATCATTTTAAGTTAAGAGTTCACCTAATTTCACCTATTTAAAGCAGAAGTAGTTTGTTGCACATACAGTAAATGCACTTGAAAGCATGAGTGGATAAGTTCAGAGATGCCATGATTTAATTTTGTAATAACTCTTTCCATATGTGGAAACTAAGTTCTCAATGTATGTCTTCAATGTATTATAAAATTCGTAATGAGTAAGATGTCTGTTATGCCGCTGGCGTTTAGAGGAACAATGAATGCCCTCCATCTCTGGAGGTGATCAGGGCTTCCTTCAACATGTCAGTAGTTTCTTCTCAGTTTTCACTACTGTCAGTCATGCAAGTCCCAGGTGGAGGCTCAGGAATACCATTACACTCAGAAGTAGGATTCTTCATTGCTGTTTCTGTAACGATTTTGTTTTACCAGTTAGGGTTGTTAGTACTGAGAACCCCAGAACCTGGAGAACCAGTGGACCACTCTTAGTCTGACCTCTACCTTTGACCTGTTTGGCATGGATGACCCTACCAAGAGCCAAAGCATAAAGCCCTGACTCCAGCCAACATTGCTGTCTGGGTCATTGAGGCACACAAGCCTCCAAACATGACAAGGTTGTGGTCCTCTTGGAGGATTATAAAATTAGCGAGCCTGTAAATTTAGTTGAAAGTTTTATGTACACAGTATGTTCTTTTATCATAACAGTAAACACAATAATGGATAAAAGTAAAGAAGACTATTTTCCTGTTTGCATTCATTTTCAAATAAATCAGTAAATGTGTTTGTTGCTGGACCAGGATTTATGTGTTTATAATTTAGTCCCCAAAGCCAACAATCACATCAACCTAAGTAATTCTGGTTCAATTGTCGGCAAAACTCAATAAGATTTAAAAACTGCAGATGCTGGAAATTTGAAATAAAAACAGAAAATCCTGGAAACACTCAGCAGATCAGGCAGCTCCTGAGAAAAGAAACAGTTATCAAACATTGACAATTATCAAACAAATAACACTGTATTGCTGGAGTTGTTTACTCATTCCTTGCTAGAATGGATAGGGTATAGATGCTGCAGATTGTATTCGGTCAAACTGAAATTTCTGTGATATTGATTGTACTTACACTGGTAGGCTTCCTTACATAACAGGTTTCTCAGTGTATATATCTGTTTCTGTTCAAAGTCCTCAGCTTATTTCTTTTATTTTTCATCTTATTCCAGAATCGAGCCTTCGTTGGGGTTGGTGGGGGCGCATGGAGAAGTGTGGTTTTGTATGCACACTTACAATGTTAAGTAGGGAGGAAATATGTTGGTCTGTTCGCTGCATTGGCAGGGCTAAATAGCTGATAGTTGTGCAAGCCCCATATATGAAGGTAAAAATGTTGCATGTGACTATTGAGTCCCAATTGATAGAATTAATTGCTGTGTTGTTTTGAGCAGTGGCTGACACTAGTGCTAGTGAGATCTGATATCTGAGGATCCATTCTCTATTCCTGAAGTCATTGACCATCTTGTAGCTTAGCATCCAAGTCTGAGGGCTACATTTCCGGCTCTGACTTCTGCAGCACCATGTTTTCACCATCTCCTCACATTGTATCTACATGGCCTCCAAGCTTTCTTAAGGGGTAAAACTTCTCTACTCTTATGCACTGCATCTAACAAGTCCCCCAAAGCACATCAGGGGGAAAAAAGGTGAATATACTGTCCCATATTCAGTCACCGTGCCCTCTTTCTGGGCTTTAATTCATCTCACTAAGGATTCCCGGCACCTAATTTTTACCGTCTCAAACAGGTTTTGCATAGCATTGGTTGGCTGCAGCTGTAGCTGATATGTCACAATTCTCACCTCCTGACAATAAACTGTTAGTTCTTAGTAATCAGGCATCCTCAAGATACTGTCTCACCACTTTATGTTGATGACTGTTTGTTCATTCTTTATGGTAATCCCTATAACTGTCTAATTTTTCTCTCATTACCTTTACTGAAAGACTGCAAGCAGTGTTGGGCAATTGGAAAACTGTTTGCTTGAGTGAATTGGAGTCTTTCCTTTCGCTGGATGATTTGATGGCAGTATACTGTATGACTGAATCTACCTCCTTTTTGCATTCAAATATTTTCAAATTATGTTGAGGAACAAATCTATCATCCTATTTTTCCTCAGAAGCTTCTTCACTAAAAGTGTCCATTGAGTTTTCCCATCCCTATCTCAATGATATTCGGTGCTATTTTACACCACTTTGTAGGAGGCAGGAGGCAGCATGTACTCAATTCTGTCCATGGTGCCCCCACTTACCCTATTGATCGTTATTAATTAGGACAGCACTTTTGTTGACAAGTTCTCCCACATTGCAAATGATGCCCATGATCTATGGAGGTCTTGATATAATTAGGTCATTCTTCTGATCACTCTTGTCTTATTGACCAAGATGATGCAGTACCTGGAATGGAATGTTCAGCTCATCACGTAAATTCTTACAAGTAGCTTTATCAACTTTAAGTGACATGAATTTTTTTTTAAATTGCTGAACCTTAATGTTGCTTAATGAGTTGCAATAATGAGTATTGTTATTACTGCAATTCACTTGCACTGAATAGAAGTTATTGGAGTGTTAAATAATTACAAGTGCATCTGCAAGTAGAAAATAAAACCATGAAAATTGGTTTCCATTCCCTCACAATGTATATTTTATCAACACAAAGTGTGAAAGATCAGGTTAACAGTACTAATTACTTTAAGATTGAAATTGCTTATACCTTGAGTGATATCAAGATATAATTCAACATATCACTGACAAATTTCTTCACAGAGCTATTGCTTTTAGTTTGGCACGTTCTCCAGAAGCATTTTTAACTTTCAAAAGAAAATTGTTTCCTGTACTAATATACATTCAATTGATTTTTTTTCAGGGACCTGTTCTTATTGCTATGTATCAGAGAGTAACTACATATCTGGCTTTTTAATTATTCCATTAATTGTTTGGGATTTTTTTAAGCAGCCCATTCAAACTCTAGCAAACCCATTAATGGTAAAATTGAGCTTGTCCAAATGTTAAAAGATAATAAGACTGCAATGCAGAATTCTCTGTTAATGCAGTCAATCCATTTCTTCAATAATGTACTTACATTGTGAAAGCAGCATTCTGTGCAATCGCCATGAAAATACAGAATCTTAAATAAATAAGAGTTGACAGCCTTCCCTCTATTACACAACAGTTAGTTGATGAGCATAGTTTCAGCAATTGTCAAAATAAATTATAAAGATTAGAAAGAGTGACCTGATGAAAATGTGCTTTCTTGGCCATGATCTACTTGGATTGACAGTCTTGTTCCACAGGGCTGATTTGCCTTAATTTATTAGTGAGCAGAATGACTTCGGAACAACCTGCAATTTATCATTCCTTCACAGACATAACTCAGATACCGTGTTTGCATTTGATGGGTATTTCTGGAAATTTATACTTACTTCCAAGTATATAACTTTGGTCTTACAGTTCTTGAATATAAATACACTCAGTGGCCACTTTATTAGGCACAGGAGTGGAACCCAGCGTGGTCTTCTGCTGCTGTCACCCATTGCTTCATGGTTCGACGTGTTGTGCATTCAGGGATGTTCGTCTGCACACTACTGTTGTAATGTGTGGCTACTTGAGTTATTGTTGCCTTCATTCTGGCATTCTCCTCTGAGTTCTCTCATTAACGAGGTCTCTTTGCCCACAGAACTGCTGTTGACTGCATGTTTTTGTCTTTTTCACATCATTCTCTGGAAACTCTAGAGACTGCTGTGTGTGAAATTCCCAGGAGATCAGCAGTTTCTGAGATACTTGAACAACCCTGCTTGGCATCAACAATCATTGCACAGTCAAAGTCACTTAGATCACATTTCTTCCTCATTCTGATGTTTGGTCTGACCAACAACTGAACCTCTTGAACATGTCTGTATGTCTTGGGTGTTCAGCCACATGATTGGCTGATTAGATACTTGCATTAGTGAGGTGTACAGGTGTACCTAGTAAAGTGGAATGGCCATTGAGTGGATATCACCCCCGGTCAACTAGAACAAACAGTTCTACAGTTTCCATATTTTCACACTACATAATGAGTTTGATGATCCAGATCCATCTAGAATTTGTTCAGTTCAGCAGCGGACAATATAAAAAGTCTGAGCTCTTAGCTTTTCAGGTTCAAGTTTAGTTTCTTGCCATTCAACTGTGCACATGACTAAAGCTGAACGAAACATTTTTCCTCCGGACCAGGGTGCATTTTATGATGAAAGACTATGGATGATGATCTGAGAGAAGTCCATTTGAACACCTAAACTGGATTGAGACCACATTTGTGGTATTGTGTACAGTTGTGTCTGCCCTACTATCAGAAAGAAAACATTAATCAAGAACAAGTGGTGTAAAGCTTTACAAAAATGCTGCCGGGGGATCGGAGTTGTAGGAAGATGTTGATTAGGCTGTGACTTTATTCCTTGGAATGTAGGAAATTGAAGGTTGACCTTTTAAGTGTGTATAAAATTGTATGGACTCTATGAGAGGGTGAATACACATAGTGCAGGGAAGAGAAACTAGAAACAAGAGAGCACAGGTTTAAGGTGAGAGATATAAATGGGACCTGAGGGGCAGTTTTTTCACAAGATGGTGGTGCATGTATGGAACAACTGAGGAAGTGGTTGAGGCCAACATGTAGAAGTTATTTAGATAAGCGTATGGATAAGAGGGGATTAGAGGGATGCAGGCAAACAAGGCGAGCAAGTTTTTGACTGAATATCCAAGTCCTACCCCCTTCTTTGCTACAACTGAAACCCACTGGGCACTGAAAGGAAAGTGGTAATTAACTCTATAATTAAGAACTCCTATTTTAAGCTCATGATGAGCTCTTAATTTGTTGTAAATTTTTAATGCTCAGTGTTTTTTTTTTCCAGCTATATAGCATGAAGTGGAAGGCTTTGAATGGTTTATTATGATCAGAAAGATTCTTTGGGGGGTAAATTTAGTAGGACCTGAAAACAGAAAATTAAGACAGAGGATGAGGCTGTGTTTATGGCCAATTTTGATGCCGATTTCACAGTGTGTGTTACATTTCCTAGCAGGGTGCCCAAAATTGAGTTGCCAACATAGATGAAACCTTCTGTCAGATTATGTTGGGTTGGGCCATGATTGAATGTTGGAGCAGACTGGATGGGCCAAATCTGCTCCTTTCTCTCATGGTCTTATGGTAACAGGTATGTGGGAAAGATGGAAGCTGGTAAGTTTAAAAGTAGGATCCAATTACCAAAGCAAATGTTTCTTTAATAAATTCAACGTTTACCTAGAATTGAGTTAAGCTTGGAGAAGGCACTTGGCCCAAAACATCAATTATTATTCCCCTCCATAGATGCTGCCTGTCCTGCTGATCTCCTCCAGAATTTTGTGTGTATTGCCCCAGAAATCACTCACACGGAGCACAACAAAAATAAGAGTTCTGACTTAAAGCTTACCAGCAATGCTTCAGTGATGGGTGCAATGTGGTGTGTTTGTTGGCATATTTCAGTAAGAAACATCTTTCCTGAAATACAATTGCCTCAACATTCTTCCTCATTCAATTTAAATTGGTAAGTGTCTTTAGTAACTTCACATGTACTGAGATTAAGTGAAAAAATTGTTTAGCTTGCCATCTATATAGATCATTTAATTGCATCAGCACATTGAGATTGTGCAAGGGCAAACAATATCTGAATACAAAATAAAGAGTTACAATGAAGTGCAAGACCATAATAATTCAGATTGTGAGGTCAGGAGTCCACTTTATTATACTAAGGAGCCATTCGGTAGTCTCATTACAGCGGGATAGAAGCCATCTTTGAGCCTGGTGGTACGTGCTTTCAGGCTTTTGTATCTTCTGCCCAGTAGGAGGGTGGGGTGGGGGAGGAGGAAGGTAAAATAACTGGGGTGGGTCCGATCTTAGATTTTGTTGGCTTCTTAAACCAGGCAGAGAGAATGTAAAAAGAGCCCATGTAGGAGAGGTTGGTTTCTCTTATGTGCTAGACTGTGTCTTGCAATCTAATTTAAGATGGGAGAACTGTTTCCAGGAATTGTTGGAAAGATATGATGTTATGCTAGGAGTCCTTTCACTCATCTCGTGAACCCACAAGGGAAAAGACAATTATGGGTTTGATGTGCAATGAGCCAGATTTGTTAAAACCAAAAAATTCAGCAAAAAATCTTTGAATAAATTTACTGTCCATTTTGAAGGATAAACCTCCAGAAGAGTGTGGAATGAGCTGCCAGCACGAGTGGTTCAGCGAAGTTTGGGTAAATGCAAAGTATGGAGGGCTATGGTCCTGGTGCAGGTCGCTGGGAACAGTTTAAGTGATTTCTGCATGGAGTAGATGGGCCGAAAGGCCAGTTTCTGTGTTGTACTTCTCGAATTCTGATTGAACTTGGCATGTTTCATCTTAAGACATTGGTTCATGAGTAGCTTATTAGAACTTGTGGTTTTCCAGTGCATTTGAATCCCTGACAGCTCTCAAATTAAGCTGCTCCTCCAAGCGTGGTGTATACATCTATAGCCAACAATCTTCTCCAGATTTTCACTTTTGAAGCACAATGTTTCATATGGTGCTTAATTTTTTTTGCTGAGTTCCTCCCTTGCTATTCTTTTCGTCCAGCAGTGCAGTGATTAATTTGCCACGGTCTTAATGTATGTGCGAGGATCATTGGTTTCTGGTGTTAATTAAGGAGTAGTTAGTTTTGCATAAACCCTCTTTTAAACTGTCACGTGCTGCCAGGGGAGGTGGCAGAAGCTTCACTGATAGCAATGTTTCATCAGAATTCAGACAGACACGTGAATAGACAAAGAACAGAGTGATACGGACCAGGTACAGACAGATGGGTTTAGTTAGATTGGTATCATGGCTGGTGCAGACGTAGTAGGCCAAGGGGTGTGTTCTTAAACTGTATGTTCCATATTTAAACTGATGTACTCCTTTTGGCTTAAAACTTCATACCACAGGCAAAGTAGTGAATTATATTATTTATTTTTATTTAGAAATATAACATGGAACAGGCCCTTCCAGCCCAATGAGCCACGCCACCCAGCAACCCATCTATTTAACACTAACCTAATGATAGGACCATTTACAATGACCAGTTAACTTACAAACCAGTATGTCTTTGGACTGTGGGAGGAAACCGGAGCACCTGGAAGAAACAGTTTACAGTTGCAGCTTGGAGAAAATGGCTCATTTGTATAAACAGCATTTATTTCTGCTTTGACTTTGAAACAATGCAGCTAGTGAGATTCTTGAATGCATCCTGAGTCGAGTGGATAGATGGCAGATGCCACTTAGACTGAGAAATGTGAAGTGGATTTCGATTGGAAGAGTGGGATGAGGCTGGATAAAATACAGGGCATAATTCTCTGAGGGAGTGAAAGTGAGAGACTGTGGTATGTGTACATTGAAATACAAGGGAATGAGAAAGTGCAGGAAAAGCATGTTGAATCCTGCCTTGGTTTCATAAATAAGTGTTATAGAGTACAAGATACAGTAAATCATGATGAACCTTTGTTTAAAAATAAAGTTTGGCCACAGCTGGAATATTGTGGCCAGTTTTGAGGAAAGATATGAAGGTTTTGAGGGCTGCAGAAAAAGCTTTACCAACTGATTCATGAGAGGAGGAGCAGTTATATAGATGGACTCAGTAAGTTAGCGTCATTCTCCATGGAACAGAAGAAGTGGTGAGCTGACATAATAGAGGAATTAAAAATCAGAGAAAATATAAACAGAGTAGCTGGAGGGAAGCGGTTTGCATTGGCAAAGAGGTGAGGAACTATCTAATGTGTAAAGTAGGTAACTGGTGGAAGGAACAAGTGGTACGAGAAAAAGTATTACACAATAAAGGAATGGAATCCATTGCTTGGGGCTGTAGGTGAGGCAGATCCAATTACAGCATTCAAAAGGCAGCTGGAAAAGCAACTGAAAGAAGAATTTGCAGGCAGTGGTTTAAGCAGGATTGCATTTACCTGAAATCAGTAGAGGCTCAGCAGGCAGCTGTAATGTGACTCTGGACTTGTGATTCTTTAATCAAAGTGCACAAAGTTCAAGCTAAGAGAATTTCCGTACAGTGATTGAATTCCCAAGCATGCAGATGTGAGGTGTGAGCTGATTCTGATCATTTTAATGCCCTTTTGGCCTCTGTGAATGTAAAGAGTACTGGTGTACTTGTCAACTCTGGGAAAACTTGGAAATGCCAGGAGCAAGGAGGACCCACAGGAGTGATCAGAATTGTTTTGCATTGTGTCTAGCCTTGACAGTTGGAGAGCGGAAGGCAGTGATCGAAGGACTTTGTGTGTGGTTTCCATATTGGGGATCATTGTGAGAGGGCCGGTGTGGCAGAGATAGGAGAGGGGAAGGTCAGTGATAGCATATGTTGCTGGTGGGTGTCTGTGGGTGATTGAAGAGGTGAGAAGTTGAGGGTGCTGATAGCAGAGTCATAAAATGATAACTGGGAGAAATTAGTTTATGGGTTTGGTTTAGCAATCATGGCACGACTGATAGTTTACAGCATGTACTTCAAAAGATACTGGTGGGTGTGAAGCGTTGTGCCTCCTCCTACACTGTAAACAGTATTGGAATAGCAGTTAACCCATTGCTTCCGATTCCTCCCAATTCCCTTGAACTGCCAATATTGCAGAGTTAAATCTGCTTTGCTGTCAAAGCTTGAGACGTTGAGCTCCATTTAAATATAATAATTACTCAATTGCCTCTGGAAAAATGGTCCCCAAACCTGCCATGAAACTAAGTGTGCTGACTTGCTGCTGGGTTTGGACCTTTGAACAATTGATTATTCTTTCCTTCAGCAGTGCCCCAGGAGCTGATCAGATGTTATATTTTCCTCAATTTTTCTAATGCAATAAGTTGTTCTTATAACAACCACTGAGGAGCATAAGCTGTTGTAATCTTCATTGCAATTCGAGACACAAAAGTTATGTATGCTACAGGAAATAGTCTGTACCAACTCTGCAGTTGCATCTGTTCTCTTCAGAGGCATAATTAATAGATAATTTCCACCATTAGTAGACTTTGAGCTTTCGTGGAAGGAATACATTTGATCCAGTGCTTTTATTCTTCTGCATTTTTGCAGTTCAGAACAAGAACTTCTGTTGAAAAATTAATTCTAAATAGTAACAGTTTCTTTTTTTTTACCACAAGCTCTAGGGGTTTATAATTGACTTTGATATTTAATAATATTGCCATTTCATTGCAATACGAACACTAGTCAACCTACAGAAGACTTTTGGATAAAATTATGTCTGTATGTTGCTGTGCCACTCTTAATGACAGAAGTAAAAGGTCCACTAATGCAAATGCAGTTGGATGTAAAGACATTTTGACTGACAGTGGCACGTGCTTGGTAAATAAATACTTCAGTTTTCTATAATTACCAGGAAAAAAAAGAGAAAATGGACAAGGAAATATATATATTTTAAAAATTTATATTATATATTATAATATATAATGTAATATTATATATATATATATATATGAAACCCAGCTGGTTTCCTTGGCTGCGTAAGTCTAAGGAAGACACGCTCTGGTGACGCCAAACCCGTGACATTGAAACGGCTTTCCCACCCCGAGCCCCGGTGTGTGTGCACGCTGTGCAATTTGCAACCCTGTGTTACAACTCAGTGCCAAGGAACAACAGACAGCACAGTGCATTGATTAAAGGAATTATATTTATGAACCTTAACTAAACGATTAGTAAAGAAAAGAAAGAAAAGTACAAAAAGGGCCCATTATAATGAAACAGTCAAATGTGCGCTAGTTGGAGCTCAATTCACCAATCCTCAGTCGATCCCGGCGCCTGGCTCCATTGAATCACAATCTCCCCACTGGGTTGAATCCTATGACCGGTTCGCTCCAGCGTCTTCCCTTCATCTTCCGCCAAACAAAAAAAACCCAAGACCAACCTTCCTAATTGGAACACTCACATTCCTCAGTATCCCTTTCTTCAACAATAACCCAGGCAGGCTGAAAGCAGAACAGACTGCTGTTACAAAACTGCTAAAATGAAATACCTACAGCATAATGGTAAAGATGTGAACCAGGGTGTTACATATATTATATGACCAAAGAAAGAAATAAGAAATACAGTTTTAAAATACGTTGTTGAAGCAATTTTGCTGGAAATCAGCACAGCTGTAGACTAGCAATTACTGCTGTTTGTCCCACGGAAAGGAAATGAGAACATAACAAGAACAAATCATTGCAGACATTGGAATTGGAATAAAAGTACAAAGACTGTGAATGTTCAGCAGGTCAGGCATTCATTCTGGGACGTAAAAAGAAACATTAAGCTGTAAGAAAGCAATATTTAATTAGAAATTTTAGAAGGATCCATGGTCATGGTTTATTTCTGCACAGATACTGCCTGACATGATTCTCAGCATTTCTTTACTTCCATTTAACAGTGTGATATGTCTCAGAAGGGTCTTAGTTAAATCAGATCTAGTGGTTCTATATGTCCTACTAACCACAAAAAAATACTGTCTTGTTGAATTTTGGTACCACCTACAATGAGAATAACGTGATGGATGCTTTAAATCACAGTTGTAGTTGCATTGTAGAAAGTGAAGTTTCAAGCAGTTTATTGGGCAGAATGATTGGTAGAGCATCATGCAGACAGCATTTATCCAAAAGGTCATTTGTAGGATGACTAATCTTCATTTTTCAATGCAATGCTGATATTATTGCTATCAAATCAAGTGATGAATGCCAGTCTGCACTTCGTTCCTCTGCTCTGGAGGCATTCATCTTTCACAAGGAACAATTTTTTTTTCACTAGCTATGGTGCCTGAATGCAGAAAATGATAAGATATGGCATTGATGTATAAAGTGAGCCTGGTGCTTAGTTGAGGTGTGTAGCTCTACCTGTGTTCCCTGTCCAAACATCTCCCCCGAACCCCAAATGTTACAGATGACTGACAAAGGCCCAAGATAAATCTTGAAAAATGACTGAAAATGGACTTTTGGCTAAAGGTCTCAATGGAGTTAATGCAACTGTTCAGTGAAACCCCAAAGGAATCCTGACTGTGCTGAATCTTCTTGAGATCTACAGAGGTTGGCAGCTGTCATCTATTTCTTAAAATATGCAAATGGCAGTGAAGCAGAAACAGATATTTTCTACTGGTAAGACAGTTTTCAATCTATGTACTTAGAAAGAATAAATGTATCTAAAACTCACATTGAGATGTTAAAATTAAACCTTCAAACACAGAATAAGCACAGAAATACAGCCAAATTTTTACCTTTTTTTCTGCAATGTCTTTTAGAATTGAAGCTGAATTTTCATGTGGTATCAATGCTGTCATATTTTCAAAAATGTTAAAAAATATGTATACAGAACTGAAAGTGAAAATGCTGCCAAGGTAACAAAACATGTAAATGACATTTGAGAAATGATGACGCATTGTAAGGTAATCCCATCGTGTTTGTTCAGACTTCTCATATTTACTGTAATTAAGTTTTCATGTAATTAGCATTCAAGTGGTTGAAATAGCAGGATCAGAAAAGACTGTCCTTTGCACAAATAAAGCACTGTTGAACCTTCTCTCCTAATTCAAATACAGTACATGCCCTTCTGTACAGCCAGTTAGCTGATATTTTTCCAATCGGCGTTGAAGAAAAAAGTTTATATTTAGATTAGATTAGATTAGATTTAACTTCAGAATAATCAGTACTGTTCTCTTCTATCAATTTGCACTCTTCATATTAGAAAGGAATCTACTATTCATATAAAATAGAAGTATAGTTCACAAACCATTTGATTTCCCTTTTTGTTGACAGCTATTAATACTGTACGAAGTAGTGTTATAGCAGTGCATATATTTGCCCACTTGGCGATTTGAAACTTGAGTCAGGCAGGTCCACAAAGATGAATGACCATTGATAAACAACCAACTAGTTCCACACTCAATTATAGTAGAGAAGATTTCCTTGTATTTGGGGCTGATATGCACCCCATTTAGCTTCAAGAACATTACAAGTTAAAGCCTTGATGGTCTTAGCCAGGTAACAAGCTATTTATTATGAATTAGTAACAGGTCATGCTCTATCTGTATCACTGAAACCAGCTAGGAGTTATTAAACCATGAATGCATAACCTATTACTAAGTTCTCATTTTAGGGATGTAACCTATTTTTCCAACTGGGAGTAAATGTATCCACTATGTGCAATGGACAGGTGAATCTGCATGTGTATTAATTTATTAGTACTTTAACTTTGAGGAGGAGAAAGTGTGTCTCATTCTTGACTTAGTGGCTGTGTCTGATAGTGCATAAATAGATTTTAATTAAAGACTGTAGCTCAGATCAATGTATCAACCTCATTCCAATGTAGTGTTCCAAATTCTGTTGGTTACCTACTGCAAAGAGGAATCATACAGACTAAAATGGTGCAATATGATTTTGTTGAAGTTGATGAAATTTCTTTGGAAAATCTTGAGTAGATCAGTCACTTGAAAATGCTGGAATATGAGAAATTTATCTTAAATTTCCAAGTGATAAACTGAGTGAACAGGACCCTGGTGCAATCAGTCTGGCTTCTAATGCTGGAAGTAAAGCCCATGGTGATCTCTTAACTACTTCAAGCCTTGTAGGAGCAGTCCAGATCATGGATATATGAAGCATCATTCTTGGCTCATTTTTCACTTGGGAGTAAGGGATAAATAAGACCATAAGACATTGGGGTAGATTGAGGCCACTTGGCCAGTTGTCTGCTCTGCCGTTTGATTATGGTTTGTCTAATACTCTCTCAACCCCATTCTCCTGCCTTCTTCTTAAACCTTTCACACACTGTCTTATCAAAAATCTCTCAACCTCTGATGTAAATATACTCAGTGACCTGGCATTCACAGCCATCTATGTCAATGAATTCCAGAGGTTCACCATCCTCTGGCTAAAGAAATTCCTCCTCATCTCTGTTCTAAAAGTACGTCCCTCTATTCTGAAGTTGTGCTATCTGGTTCAAGACTCCCCACTGTAGAAAACATTCTCTCCACATCCAGTCTATCTAAGCCTTTCAACATTTGACAGGTCTGATGAGATCCCCCTCAATCTTATAACTTCCAACAAGTATAGGCCCAGAACCATCAAACACTCCTCATATGATAAACCTTTCAATCCCAGAATCATTTTCTGTGAACCTCTTTTAAAACCTTTCCAACGTCAGCACATTCTTTCTCAGATAAGGAGCCCAAAAGTGCTCACAATAAGGTCTCACCAATGCCTTGTAAAGCCTCAGCTTTATATCCTTGTCTATATACTAACACCATAAGACCATAAGATATAGGAGCAGAGGTAGGCCATTCGGCCCACCGAGTCTGCTCCACCATGCAGTCATGGGCTGATCCAATTCTACCAGTCAAGCCCACTCCCCTGCCTTCACCCCATACCCTTTGATGCCCGAGCTAATCAAGAACTTGTCTATCTCTGCCTTAAATACACCCAATGACTTGGCCTCCATAGCCACTCGTGGCAACAAATTCCACAGAATTACCACCCTCTGACTAAAGTAATTTCTCCGTATCTCATTTCTAAATAGATGTCCTTCAATCCTGAAGTTGTGCCCTCTTGTCCTAGAATCCCCTACCATGGGAAATAATATTCCAGTCCTCTCAAAATGAATGCTAACATTTCATTTGCCTTTTTCACCACTGACTCAACCTGCAAGCATACCTGTAGGGGATCCTGCATGTAAACTCCCAAGTCACTTTACACCTCAGATTAGTAAACTTTCTCCCCATTTAGAAAATAGTCTACGCTTTTATTCTTCCTATCAAAGTGCATGACCATACACTTCCCGACAATGTGTGCCCATTCTCCTAATCTGTCTGATTCCTTCTGCAGCCTCCCAGCTTCCTCAACACTACCTGCCCCTCCACCTATCTTCATATTGTCCACAAACTTAGCCACAAAGGTATCAAATTCATCAACTAAATCATTGTCATATAGCTTAAAAAGAAGCAGTCCCAACACCCATCACTGCAGAACACCACTAGCCACTGGCAGCCAATCAGAAAAGGCTTCCTTTATTCCCACTCTTTGCCTCCTGCCAATCAGCCAATGCTCTATCCAAACTAGTATCTTTCATGTACTACCATGGTCTCTTTTCTTGCTAAGCAATCTCAAGTGTGGCACCTTGTCAAAGCCCTTTTGAAAATCCGAGTACACAACATCCACCGATTCTCCTTTGCCTATCCTGCATATTATTCCTTGAAGAATTCCAACTGATTTGTCAGGCAACATTTTCTCTTAAGGAAACCATGCTGGCTTTGGCCTATTTTATCATGGGACTCCAAGTACCCCAAAACCTCATCCTTAACAATTGACTCCGACATCTTCCTAACCACTGAGGTCAGGTTAACTGGCCTAGAATTTACTTTTGTCTGCCTCCCTCCCTTGAAGTGTGGAGTGATATTTGCAATTTTCCAATCCTTTGATACCACGTCAGTCAAGATGGTGCTTGCATGCAGAGTTCCTTTGGTCAAAATCTCCTGGATAGATCATAGAACCATATATTTCACTTCTTTTACGTCACTACGTTTATTTTTCATCTTGGATGTGATTTTGGAACTGTTGGAGCCTGTGATTTGCTGCCTGTAAATTGCTGATTCTGTTTTTGTTCATTTCTTTGTGTGGAGGAGGGATTTGCGGATCAATGTGCCTCTTCCATTTTTGATCACTTTTTGTGCAGGGAGGGGGGATATTGGGGGTTGATAATCACGCTGCCTTTCTTTTCTTTCTAGCTTTCATGGCTATTGGGAGAAGAATAATTTCAAATTGTATACTTTGATAATAAATGAACCTTTGAACTTTTGAACCATGCCAGAATCCAGTGATTCTTGAAAGATCAGTAATAATGCCTCCACAATCTATTGAGGTACCTCTTTCAGAACCCTGGTGTGTAGTCCATTTGGTCCAGGTGACTTATCTGCCTTCAGACCTTAAGATCCCTTAGCACCTTCTCCCTAGTAATAGCAACTGCACTCACTTCTGCTGCCCCCTGACACTCTCGAGCATCCAGCATGCTACTAGTGTCTTCCACAGTGAAGACACGCAAAATAGTTGTTCAGTTCATCCGTCATTTGTCCCTCATTACTACTTCTCCCCTTTCTTTTATTCTTTATGTATCCCCTTTGATATTATTGGCTGGTTTACCTTCATATTTCATCATTTTGCTCCTTAATGCTTTTCGTTGCCTTCTGTTGGTTTGTAAAAGTTTCCCAATCCTCTAACTTCCCACTAATTTTTGCTATATTATATATCCTCTCTTTTGCTTTTATATTGGCTTTGACTTCCCTTGCCAGTCACAGTTATGTCATACTGCCTTTAGAATACTACTACTTCTTTGGGATGTATCTAACCTGTTTATTCCGAATTGTTCCCAGAAACTCCAGCCATTGCTGTTCTGCCATTATCCTTGCTAGTGTTCTCTTCTAATCAACTTTTGCCAGGTCCTCTCTCATGCCTCTGTAATTACCTTTACTCTGCTTTAATACTGATACATTTGATTTTACTTTCTTCCTCTTGAACTGCAGGGTGAATTCTATCACATTATGATGACTGCCTTCAAAGGGCTTCTTCACCTGAAGCTCCCAAATCAAATCTGATTCATTATGCAACACCCAATCCAGAATAGCTAATCCCCTAGTGGGCTCAGCTACAAAATGTTCTAAAAAGCCATCTTGTCGCCATTCTACAAATTTTCTCTCTTGTGATCCAAAATCAGCACCAACCTGACTGTCCCAATCTGTGTGCATATTAAAATTCCCCATAACTATCAAAACATTGCCCTTTTCACATGCATTTTCTATCTCCTGTTGTAATTTGTAGCCCACACACTGATTACTGTTCGGAGGTCTACGTATAATGCCCGACAGGGTCTTTTTACCCTTGCAGTTTCTTAACTCTACCCATAAGAATCACATCTTCCGATCCTATATCATCTCGTTCTAAGGATTTGATTTCATTTTTTATCATCAGATCCATGTCATCCCTCTGCCTACCTACCTGTCCTTTCAAAATAATGTGTATACTTGGATGTTAAGCTCTGAGCTACAATCTTCTTTCAGTCACGACTCAGTGATGCACACAATGTCATACCTGCCAATTTCTAACTGCATTACAAGATCATTTACCTTACTTTGTATACTGAGTGCATTCAAATATAACACCTTCAATCCTGTGTTCATCACAATTTTTGGTTTTTGGCCCTCTGCTACATTGCAACTCATTCCACTGACTGCAATTTTGCCCCCTCGTCTGCTTGTCCTTCCTGACAGTTTCATTACACTGTTTGCCAACCGCCCCATCCTCAGCCCTATCACTCAGGTTTGCATCCCCTTGCCAGATCATTTTAATCCCTCATCAACAGCTTCAGCAAACCTGCCCGCAAGTGATATTGGTCCCCCTCAGGTTCATTTATAACCCATCCCTTTTGTACAGGTCCCCAGAAGAAAATCCCAATGATGCAGAGATCTGAAGCCCTTCCCCCTGCACCAGTTGTTGAGCCACGCGTTCACATGACAACTCATCCTATTTTTACCCTGTCTGGCACGTGGCACAAGTAGCAATCCATTACTACCCTGGAGGTCCTACTTTTCAGCTTTCTACCTTAAATTTGTTCTTCAGGACACCCTCTCTTTCCCTACCTATGTCGTTGGCGCTATTATGTAGCAAGTCTTCTGACTGCTCACCCTCCCTCTTCCAAATGCCGGGGACCCGATTCAAGACGTCCCTGACACTGGTACCTGGGAGGCAACGTACTATCCGGGTCTCTCTATAATGTGCACATAATCTCATGTCTACTCCTCTAACTATGGAATTCCCCACCACTACTGCAGTCCTCTTCTTGCCCCCTTCCCATCTGAGCATCAGACTCAGGGCCAGAGACCCGATCGCTGCCCCTTCCCCCAGGAGGTTGTTCCCCTCAACAGTATCCAAACTGGTATGCTTATTATTGAGGGGAATGGCCTCAGGGGTACTGTGCATTGGCTATGCATTTCCTTCCTTTATCCCGACAGTCACCCAGGTTCCTTCCTCCTGCAACTTAGGAGTGACCACCTCTTTGTAGCTCCTATGTATCAGTTCCTCAGTTCCCCATGGTCATCGAGCTGCAGCTTCAGTTCCTTAACAGGTTCTCTGAGGACCTGCAATGAAGCCACATGATTTATGAAAATGAAAGTGAAAGCCCATCGAACTTTAGAAGTACAGGGCTGCAAACCGTCAGCTTGGAAATCATTGAATTTTTTACATTGTTGACATCATGCTGCTTAAGTCTCCTTGGCCTTTCAGTCTCCTGGAAGTTTCTCTTTTGGGGAAACATTGCATCAGGCTTCTCCTGTATGATTGTTACCTCAACAAAATAATTGAAAATCTCTCTGTATTTAAGGTGAATGAGAATGGCACTCCTGAATCAATGTTTCTATGATGCTGTACATCTGAGCTGTGATATAGCACAGTAATTCCTTTATCACCTTTGAAGTACGTTGTCAAATGTGCTCTGAAGAACTTCCCTCTCTTTGTCAGAACTGAACTCTTCATTCTACAGATAAATTTCCTGATGACCGCACTTTGCCACAGGCTGTCTAAACCAGCGCCAGACTCAGAGACAGAGACCCAATCACTGCAGTTTCCCCCAGTAGGTTGTTCTTTTCAATGTTATCCAAACTGGTGTACTTACTATTAAGGAGAATGATTCATAATAGGCCATAAGTTCTATTTATTGGTCCTCTCTCCAACCAGTTACATATCAAGAGGTAAACCTAAGAAAACAGAGATATGTGTAAGAGATATGATCCTTCTGGGAAAACAAAAATGCAGCTGGTCATTTGTTGCCTTAAGTCTTAAACATTCTCCAACACAGTATGCCAGAACTGAACCTCCCTCCTTCACACGTGCAGAGCATTACACAACAACCACAGGCAATCACAAATGAAGAGTAGTGCTGACAACTAAAGTTGGTGGAAGGAGATCTGAGAGATAATGAAGTTTTTGGGGGGAATTCCAAGCTTTGGTGCTACTTTCACATTCAACAAATGAGGGCCCCAGTGGGGTAACTGAAGTGGGTGAATAAAAGAATTCCATTAATGAATAGTATTTATGCTCACCTGGTATTAAAATAATGGGAGAATTCAGTCCGCTAACCCATGAAAGCACCTTGGACATCATCTTAACAACAAGAAGTTTAAAAGAGTCAGAAAGATATTAGACTTTGTCCAATTTATAACTATGTTTGCTGAGTCGGGTTCAGTTTGAGACACGGTTACATTTCAGGCTAGTTGCTTGCACCTAACATTTTGGCTATAATTTGTAGTGCGTTTCGAAGTAAGTGGGATGCATCTCAGTCCTCAATAGTAGTTGTAGTCCATTTCTAATTAATTTCATTGGCTTCACTGGAACCAAATGATATAAACACAGAACCAAAAGTGTGTTCCAGGCAGACGATTATGGCCAATTTGTACCTCCCCCCCCCCCCCCCGCCACCCCCACCATCTTATTCATATTCAGTCTTGAAAATGGTATGCATTTTACCCTTTGAATATATTCACGTGCTAACGAGTGCAAGAATATGCCTGATCAGGCATATTAATGCATGGCTGAGAGACTGGTTTTGGGGGAAAAGCTTTGGGTTCCTGGATGATTGGGGCCTCTTCTGGGGGAGGTATGACCTGTACAAAAAGGATGGGTTACTCCTGAACCCAAAGGGGTCCAATATCTTAGTGGGCACATTTAATAGAGCTGTTTGGGAGGGTTTAAACTAATTTGGTAGGGGGATGGGAACCGGAGTGTTAGGGCTGAGGAAGGGGGAAACAGAAATAAATCAAAGATAGTGAGCAACAGAGATGAAAGAAAGGATAGGCAGGAGATTAGGCATAATCACAGCCAGTGGGATGATCTACAGGGCAATAGAGGCATGGTGCAGTTAAAACAGAAAGCAACAAATAGTGGACTGAAAATGTTATATTTGAATGCATGCAGCATAAGAAATAAAATGGATGATCTTGAAATTCAGCTACAGATTGGCAAGTATGACGTTGTGGCCATCTCTGAAACTTGGCTACAGGATGGCTGCCATTGGGAGCTGATCGTCCAATGATATACAGTGTATCGGAAAGATAGGTTAGTAGGCAGAGGGGGTGATGTGGCTCTGTGTATAAGAAATATTATTAAAACATTAGAAAGGGATAACATAAGATCAGAAGGAGTAGAATCTATATGGGTTGAGTTAAGGAATGGCAAGGGTAAAAGCACCCTAATGGCAGTTGTATACAGGCCTCCAAACAGCAGCTGGGACGTGGATTACAAATTACAGTAGGAGATAGAAAAGGTGTGTCAGAAGGGCAATATCATGATAATCATTGGGGATTTTAACATAAAAGTGGATTGGGAAAACCAGGCCAGTACTGGGCCTCAAGAGAGAGAATTTGTAGAATGTCTGAGGGATGGCTTTTTAGAACAGCTTGTTGTTGAACCCATCAAGGGATCGGTTGTGCTGGATTGGGGGTTGTGCAATGATCGGGAAGTGATAAGAGAGCTTAAGGTTAAGGAACCCTTCGGGAACAACGATCGCAATATGAACGAGTTCACTTTGAAATTTGAGAAGGGGAAACTAAATTCCAATGTGTCGGTATTTCAGTGGAATAAAGGAAATTACAGTGGCAGGAGAGGAGAACTGACTGGAAAGGGACACTACCAGGAAAGACAGCAGAGCAGCAATGACTGGAGTTTCTGCAAAAAATGAGGGAAGTGCAAGACAGATATATTCTAAATAAGAGGAAATTTTCAAATGGAAGGACCTACAGTGGCTGACAAGTGAATCAGAGCCAAAACAGAAGCAAAAGAGAGGGCATACAAGGAAGCCAAAGCTAGTGGGAAGATAGAGGATTGGGAAGCTTTTAAAAACTTGCAGAAGGAAACTAAGAAGGTCAATAGGAAGGAAAAGATGAATTATGAAAGGAAGCTGGCAACTAATATCAAAGAAGATACTAAAAGCTTTTTTAAGTATATAAAGGATAAAAGAGTGTCAAGGGTAGATATAGGACCAATAGAAAATGATGCTGGAGATATTGTAATGAGAGGCACAAAGATGGCAGAGGAGCTGAATGCATATTTTGCATCAGTCTTCACAGTGGAAGATATCTGCAGTATACTGGACGTTCAAGATTGTCAGGTAAGTGAAGTATGTGCAGTGAAAATTACGACTGAGAAGGTGTTCAGGAAGCTGAATGGTCTGAGGGTGGATAAATCTCCTGGACCTGATGGAATGCACCTTGGGTTCTGAAGGAAGTAGCTGGAGAGATTGCAGAGGCATTAACAATGATCTTTCAAGAATCAATAGATTCTGGCATTGTACCAGATGACTGGAAAATTGCAAATGTTACTCCGCTATTTAAGAAGGGTGGGAGGCAGCAGGAAGGAAACTATAGACATATTCGCCTGACATCAGTGGTTGGGAAGTTATCGAAATCAATTGTAAGAGATGAGATTGCGGAGTACCTGGAGGCACATGACAAGATAGGCCAAAGCCAGCATGGTTTCCTGAAAGGAAAATCCTGCCTGACAACCCTACTGCAATTCTTTGAGGAAATTACAAGCAGGGTAGACAAAGAAAATGCAGTAGACGTGGTGTATTTGGATTTTCAGAAGGCCTTTGACAGGGTGCCACACATGAGACTACTTAGCAAGATGAGGGCCCATGGAATTACAGGGAAGTTACCAGCATGGGTGGAGCATTGGCTGATTGGTAAAAAACAGAGAGTGGGAATAAAGGGATCCTATTCTGGCTGGCTGCCAGTTACAGTGGAGTTCCACAGAGTTGGTGTTGGGACTGCTGCTTTTTACGATGTATGTCAATGATTTGGACTATGGGATTAATGGATTTGTGGCTAAATTTGCTGATGATACAGTGGTAAGTGGAGGAGCAGGTAGTGTTGAGGAAATAGAGAGCCTGCAGAGAGACTTAGATAGTTTAAGGGAACGGGCAAAGAAATGGCAACCGAAATACAATGTTGGAAAGTGTATGGTCATGCACTTTGGTGGAAGAGTAGAACGGGCAGACTATTATTAGGATGGGGAGGGAAGTCAAAATGCAGAGATGAAAAGGGACTTGGGAGTCCTTGTGCAGGATACTCTGAAGGTTAACCTCCAGGTTGAGTCGGTGGTGCAGAAGGAAAATGCATTGTTGGTATTCATTTCTAGAGGTATAGAATTTAAGAGCAGGGATGTGATGTTGAGGCTCTGTGAGGCACTTGTGAGACCGCACATGGAGTATTGTGTGCAGTTTTGGGCTCCTTAATTTAGAAAGGATATACTGACATTGGAGAGGGTTCAGAGAAGATTCACGTGAATGATTCCAGGAATGAAAGGGTTACTGTATGAGGAATGTCTGGCACCTCTTGGGCTGTATTCCCTGGAGTTCAGGACAATGAGGGGGGATCTCATAGAAACATTCCGAATGTTAAAACGCCTGAACAGATTAGATATGGCAAAGTTATTTCCTATGGTCAGGGAGTCTAGGAAAAGAGGGCACGACTTCAGGATTGAAGGACATCCATTTAGAACAGAGATGTGGAGAAATTACTTTCGTCAGAGGGTTGTAAATCTGTGGAATTTGTTGCAACGAGCGGCTGTGGAGGCGAAGTTATTAGGTGCATTTAAAGCAGAGATGGATAGTTTCTTGATTAGCCAGGGCATCAAAGGTATGGGGAGATCCGTCCATGACTGAATGGCAGAGCAGACTCGATAGGCTGGATGGCCTACTTCTGCTCTTATATCTTATGGTCTTATATTAATGTATATGTGGAACCTTAAAGTGCTCTTGTACATCCCACTGTGTAGGTGAATGGCTGAGCAGCAACAATTATGCAAATAAAATAAATCAGGATTCAAACTATACTGAAGCTAGATAGTGTCCATCAATAGCAATGACCGAATTAATTCCATTTATTTTGATAGTTGTAGTAAGATGAAAGAAACTGTGCCCTACTCAGTTTAAATTGGCTTGTTGTTCTCCATGTATAAGAGAGAAAACGATCAAGTTCAGTTTTAAGACCGTAAGATATAGGAGCAGAGTAAGGCCATTTGGCCCATTGAGTTTGCGATGCCATTTCATCATGGCTGATCCATTTCCCTCTCTGCCTAATCTCCTGATTTCTACCAGTAACCCTTCATTCCCTGACTAATCATGAACCTATCAACTTCAGCCTTAAATATATCTAATTACTTGGCCTCCACAGACTAATTGGCAACAAATTCCACAGATTCACCTCTCTTTGGTTAAAGAAATTCCTCCTCATCTCCTTTCTAAATGGATGGCCCTCTATTCTGAGGCTGTGCACAGTAGTCCTATTCACCCCACCACAGGAAGCATCCTTTCCACATCCACTCTATCGAGGCCTTTCAATGTCCTATAGGTTTCAATGAGATCCCTCCTCATTCTTCTGAATTCCAGTGAATACAGGCCCAGAACCATTAGTTGGTCCTCATATGGTAATCCTTTCATTCCCAGAATCATCCTTGTGAACCTCCTCTGAATCCTCTCCAATGAAAGCACATCCGTATTTAGATAAGGGGATCAAAACTACTCACAATACTCCAAGCGAGGCCTCACCAGTGTCTTCTAAAGCTTCAACGTTACATCCTTGCTTTTATATTCTCGTCCTCTTGAAATGAGTGCTCATTTTGCATTTGCCTTCTTCACCACAGACTCAACCTGCAAATTAAGCTTTGAGGAATCCTACACAAGGACTCCCAAATCCTATTGCACCAAAGATTTTTGAATTTTCTCTCCATTTAGAAAATAGTCTCCATTTTTATTTCTTCTACCTAATTACATTACCATACACTTCCTGACAATGTATTCCATCTGCCACTTCTTTGTCCATTCTGTAGCCTCCCTGCTTCCTCAACACTACCTGCCCCTCCATCTATCTTTATAATTGTCTGCAAACTTGGCCACGAGACCATCAATTCTGTCATCCAAATCATTGACATAACATAAGAAGAAGTGGTCCCAATTATAGAGCCCTGTGGAACACCACTAGTCACTAGCAGCAAACCAAAAATTGTTCCCTTTATTCACACTGTTGGCCTCCTGTTAGTCAGCTAATGCTCTATTCATGCTAGTATCTCCTGGGCTCTTAACTTCTTAACATGCTGTCTGAGGAGCTGCAGCTCAGTGCACCTCGTGCAGATGTTGTTATCTGGGAGGCTGTAGGTCTCCCAGAATTCCCATATCTTACACAAAGAACATAACTCTGCTGCTGGAGTCATTCTCTCTGCCCTAACTATGCATTAGCAGAAGATGAATGAATAATGAAGAAGAAACTTACCAGATATGTACTAACATCGCCCAAGCCTGATGAGCCAAAGCCTCCCCGCTCTATTACTGGCTCACTCCAACAATGGCCACTTCACTTGCCCCTGCCTTATTTTTATTTGCCCTTGCTAAAGAATCCTGTTCACTGATTGGCCACAGTTCAAACTCCAGCAACTGCTGTGAAGCGTTGCTTTTTAATCTTCAGTCGCCGACCTCTTCTCTCACTCCCGTTCACGGGCTGCAGTTCAAACTCTGAACACTGCCTTGAAGCGCTGCTTTTTTAATCTTCAGTTAAGGAACTGTGTGAAATTGCCTCTTCTTCTCACGCTTCTGTTCACTTATTGGCCATAGTACAAAGTCTCTTGTCATTCAATCATACTCGTGGGTAACTTTGGTGTACCTCTGGGGACAAGGTGCAAAATAGTGCCAACAGTCACATACAGTACACAGCGATTATCACGTATATAAAGTTATTACAAAAAAACATACAGTCAAAAAAAATATCTTAAGTCCTTGAGTGTCATGGCCTGTAGATTGATGGTGCATGGGATGTTGCCCTGGAGCCACGTTTCTGAAAGTGCAAATGTGCATCATGAACTAGAGCAACTGCAGACAAATGCGATCCAGTGTCTTCCACTGATTGAACACTGGAGGGCAGTACCAATGGGAGGAACCATCACAGATTCCAGCTCTGACCCAATCTGTCTCCGGTGTCTACTCCCTGGTGGCTGTAGCAGGCGACCTCCAGGCATAAGGGCCTGATTTGCACAACAATCGAGGTCATGCAGCTCCCTGCCACCAGTCTCGCTAATGAGCCTGTGAACTGCACTTGCAGTATTCCACATTACCAATGTCCAACAGGGTCTTGCAATCACGAGAAAAATGCCCAAGGGATTTATTTGCACAGCTTGTCGGACCATACGCCACCTTTGATGCCTTCTTCCTTGGGTGGCTGTAGTAGGTGGCAAAAAAATATGCAGTAAGTCCACTTCTATTGCCATCAAGCAACTTGCTATTGGGACAGATCTGCAGCACTTGATGTTATCAATATCCAGCAGTGTCTTGTGATTGCAATAAGTACACGAAGGATGAACGCTTCCACCTTTGTTTGGACCTGAAGAAGCCACTGTGACCAAGCATGCCACCAGCTTGCTGGAAATTAATGCTCTCGTTTGAACTTCCTTGTCTTTTTGAGATCATCATCATAGAAGATGTTGAAATAACTACAGGCGGAGTCTTGCATGAACTTCAGATCAAAAGTTTAGATGAAATGTGTACCTTCTTTAAAATTATGGTATCAATCTTAAACAGGTGTAAGCCAATAACATGGGCAATAGATTGCAAGGCTAAAACAAAGTAGCATGATGTTCTCCTATTTATGACATGGTCAAGGATTTATGTAGTAACTCAGTGGAGGATTAACTTGAACTAATTGACTGTCCTCCCCTCAAAGCCAAATGCATTTCAAGTCAAGCTCATAATCCGCATAGCTTATGCGGAGAAGGTCATGTCTTACAAACTTCTTGTAATTGTCTATTTAGTTTTTTGAGAAAGTGACAAAGATGATTGATGACGGTAGGGGAGTGGATGTTGTGGACATACGTTTTTGTAGAGCTTTTGATAAAGTCCTTCATATTAAGCTGATCCAGAAGATTAAGGTATGAAAGATCTACTGTGCCTTAGTAGATCGAATTCAAAATTGGTTTGGCTAAAGAATACAGAGGGTAGTGGTGGAGGGGTGTTGCTCTGACCGTAGGCATTCCACAATGGTATGTGTTGGGATCACTGATGTTCATGATACATATAAATGAATTGGACATAAATATAGATGTTCTGAAAGTTTTCAGAGGGTATGAAAATTCTAGAGGTTGTAGGTGGTGAGGAAGGTTGTCAAAGGATTCAGCGGGTTGCTGACCAGTTGAAAATATGAGCAGGAAAATAGCAAAGATTGAGTTTAATCTGGACAAGTGTAAGGTGTTGCGATATGGAAGGTTCATATGTAAGGGGAAATTATAAAGCATATGGCCGGACCATAGAAGCATTGATGTAAGGAGGTCCCTGAAAGAAATTATACGAATGGGTAGGGTGGTAAAGAAGGTGCCTTCTTTTCACAGTTGCCTTCACCTGTTGGGAGCTGAGTGTGCAAGGAGGAAAGTCAATGTTGCAGCTTTGGAAACTTGCTTCTCCCATTCAAATATTTTAGATAATTAATTTCAATTTGACATTTCCTTGGACTTCACGTTAACAAACCAGCAATTGACAAGCACAGTATTGTCATGCTTTTAATCAAATATTTCTTCATTGAGTACGTATTTTTGAAAATTCTGTTAAACAGTGATTTAGGTCTGATTCACAATATTTAGCGTCACCTATGTTTATTTCTTTCATTCTGTAATAATGGGAGGAAATTGCATTGTGGCACAGATGTGTATCAGCAGAAACCATTGTACATGCTCTGGGTCAAAAGTTGACTTGTTTTGAAAATTTAAACTCAGTAATAACAGTTTTCAGCCCAAATGTCACTATTTCAGCATTTGAAAGCCTCAGTAATTTTGATTTCCATCATGGTTTGGAGTTGAAATAACATGTCCTAGTTAAAACCTTATTCAAAATAAAAGTAATGACTGGCACCCACAGACACTTTACTGTACTTTTACATTGTTTATGACATGATGATGAAATCAATCACAAATTTTGGAGGGTAGGATTTTTTTCCATACATATGGTCTGAACATTATTTGCAAGGCCAACGTTAATTGCTTATTCCTAATTGCTCTTGATGTTGATGATGAGACCTTTCTAGAAACATTGCTGTTCTTCTCGTGACAATACTCCCACAAGAGTGTTGGGGAATGAATTTGGTGTTTTAGACCCACCGATGTTAAGAGAACAGTGCCATATTTCCATGTTAGAATGCTGTGTAGTTTGAAGGGGAATCATTCAAACTCCATCAAATCATCTCATCCATGAGATCTACATTCTGCACCGCAATCAAATTCCCATAAACCTGAATATTTACTCTGCTCCTTTCAGACTTTATCTTTCTGCTGATGCTTTCTGACCTGGGTAATTCCACAATTCTCTCTTCGTACACTTTTCCTACTCTGCTCTGTACTCACAAACACAGTGTTACACTTTCTCTGTTGTCATTCATCTCCCTCTGTTTTAACCCTCCAGACTGAACGATTGTAATTTAACAGCCTTCTTCACTCTTTCCTAGCTGCTAGCAACACTTTCAGTGTCATCTCCACCTACAGAAGGATTTTGTCTCCTCTCCTCTCCACCCTTCTTCTTTGTGCAATTTAAAATTTGCATATTGTCCAACCTTTACACATTCTGATGAAAAGGCATTGACTTGGTTTCTCTCTCCACTTCCTCTGCACGATGATCCCTGTATTTTCTACAACTCTTTCCCCTTCTGGCTTCTACACGGGTTGACATTATAAAATATTTCCTTCTCCCAAGCACTGCACCGTTTGCATCAAAATTGTCACCACCACTCCAGAAAACCCACGATTAATCATATGCTTTATGCAAAAAACCTGGATATGTTATTTATTTCTTTGATGCATCTTCATCACTCTCACAGTACGGTGAATCCTTCCATGCTGCAGTACTAAAGTAGACGGAAGCATCATTGCATGTGATATCCTCTGTGAAAGGACCACAGTCTATTTCCTTCCTTCCTTGTCATGCTCTATTTGCTCAGGGATACATTCTTCTCTTCTGCAGAATTTTTCTACCCACACCCATGACTCTTTCCCTCTGCTATTGAGTATGCTTTGCATTGTCCTTAGCTATATGTGCACATGAAAAGCACCTCTAAAAATACCTTCCCACCCCAGGCAGTCACCTCTGCAGTTCTCTCAGGTCTACTCATTGACTTTGTTTCTCCCTAATCTGCATGCTGCCCATTACAGACATCACCTTTGGCTATGAGATCAGCTTTTTCATGTCTGCTGGTGACCTGTACTCAGTGGCCACCTTATTAGGTAGACCAGTACATCTGCTTGTTCATTCAAATATCAAATCAGCCAATCATGTGGCAGCAATTGAGTACATAAAAGCATGCAGACATGGTCATGAGGTTCAGTAGTTGTTCCAAACAAACATCAGAATGGGGAAGAAATGTAATTGAAGTGACTTCGACCGTGGAATGATTGTTGGTGCCTGACAGGGTGTTTTGAGTATCTCAGAAACTACTGATTACCTGAGATTTTCACAGATAGTCTCTAGAGTTTATAGAGTATGGTGTGAAAACCAAAAGCATCCAGTGAGTGGCAGTTCTGTGGGTGCAGCTCCTTGTGCATGAGAGGGGTCAGAGGAGATTAGCCAGACTAGTTCAAGCTGATAGAAAGGCACCAGTAACTCAAATAACCATGCGTTGAAACAGTGGTGTGAAGAGGGGCATCTCTGAGTGCACAACACATTGAACCTTGAAGTAGATGGCCTACAGCAGAAGAAGACCACACCTGTACCTACTAAAGTGGCCACTGACTGTGCAGGTTCACTCGTATACCATATAGAAACATAAAAAACCTACAGCACAATACAGGTGCTTCGGCCCACAAAGCTGTGCTGAACATGTCCTTACCTTAGAAACTACCTAGGGTTACCCATAGCCCTCTATTTTTCTAAGCTCCATGTAGCTATCCAGGAGTCTCTTAAAAGATTCTATCGTATCTGCCTCCACCACCGTCGCTGGCAGCCATTCCACGCACTCACCACTGTCTGCGTAAAAAAAATACCCCTGACATCTCCTCTGTACCGTCTTCCAAGCACCTTAAAACTGTTCCCTCTCGTGCTAGCCATTTCAGCCCTGGGAAAAAGCCTCTGACTATCCACACAATCAATGCCTCTCATCACCTTGTATGCCTCTATCAGGTCACCTGTTACCCTCTGTTGCTCCAAGGAGAAAAGGCCAAGTTCATTCAACCTATCCTCATAAGGCATGCTCCCCAATCCGGGCAACATCCTTGTAAATCTCCTCTGCACCTTTTCTATGGTTTCCACATTCTTCCTGTAGTGAGGCAACCAGAACTGAGCACGGTACTCCAAGTGAGGTCTGACCAGGGTCCTATATACCTGCATCATTACCTCTTGGCTCTTAAACTCAATCCCCCAACTGATGACGGCCAATACACCGTATGCCTTCTTAACCACAGAGTCAACCTGCACAGCTGCTTTGAGCGTCCTATGGATTTGGACCCCAAGATCCCTCTGATCCTCCACATTGTCAAGAGTTCTACCATTAATACTATATTCTGCCATCATATTTGAACTACCAAAATAAGCCACCTCACACTTATCTGGGTTGAACGCCATCTGCCACTTCTCAGCCCAGTTTTGCATCCTATCAATGTCCTGCTGTAACCTCTGGCAGCCCTCCACACTATCCACAACACCCCCAACCTTTGTATCATCAGCAAATTTACTAACCCATCCCTCCAGTTCCTCATCCAGGTCATTTATGAAAATCACGAAGAGTAGGGGTCACAGAACAGATCCCTGAGGCACACCACTGGTCACTGATCTCCATGCAGAATATGACCCATCTACAACCACTCTTTGCCTTCTGTGGGCAAGCCAGTTCTGGATCCACAAAACAATGTCCCCTTGGATCCCATGCCTCCCTACTTTCTCAATAAGCCTTGCATGGGGTACTTTATCAGATGCCTTGTTGAAATCCATATACAGTACATCTACTGCTCTACCTTCATCAATGTGTTTAGTCACATCCTCAAAAAATTCAATCAGGCTCGTAAGGCACGACCTGCCTTTGACAAAGTCATGCTGACTATTCCTAATCATATTATGCCTCTCCAAATGTTTATAAATCCTACCTCTCAGGATCTTTTCCATCAACTTACCAACCAATATCTTTAATCCCCTCAGCTATTTGTGTGTTATTAGAACATTTGCCTGTGTTTCATGAGAATTTCTTCTACTACAACCTGAACTCTGGTATTTCTTTTTGTCATTTATTCAATCCCTCCCTCCGGCCGTTTTCTTAGTTTGAGGCAAGCAACTTGCAACTATTTGTTCTTGAATCAAGCATGATTGATATCTTCCCTCAGAGATCATCTTCCATTTTCACTTGCCTGCACCTTAACCTCGACTGAGCAATTTAAATGCTGACATATCCAATGTCAGCTTCACTCTTATTGAAATAAGTCAGCGGTCCCCAACCACCGGGCCGCGGACTGGTACCGGGCCGCAAGGCTTGCACTACCGGGCCGCGAGGAAACGATATGATTTGGCGATAGGAGTCAGTGGCACCTTTCCTCATTCCCTGTCATGCTCTGTTGAGCTTGAACGCACGCGAGGTCATTACCCGCGTGTCATCCATGTCAGTGCGGGAAGGAGATCAACTCCTCGAGCTTGCAGATGACGGCGGGCTGAAAAGTATGTTTGACATAACATCTCTGCCGGCATTCCGGATCAAAGTCAAGGCTAAATATCCTGAGATAGCCACGAAAGCACTGAAAACGTTGCTTCCATTTCCAACATATCTCTGCAATGAATGCAACGAAAACTAAATTGCGGAATAGAGCGGACATAAGGAACCTCCTTCGAATATCACTGTCTCCCATCACCCCTCGATAGGACCGTGTTGTTGCAGGGAAACAAGCCCAGGGCTCCCACTGATTCAGCGATATTGGTGTGTTACAATGCTTTTATATGTTCATCTGGGGAAAATATGTGCTGTGTGTTTAATATCCAAACGATACTTAAAATGTTATGATGCTATTGACTTATATAACTATATAACAGTTACAGCACGGAAACAGGCCATCTCTGCCCTTCTAGTCCGTGCCGAACCCTACTCTCACCTAGTCCCGCCGACCTGCACTCAGGCCATAACTTCTATTCCTTTCCTGTCCATATACCTATCCAATTTTTCTTTAAATGATAATATCGAACCTGCTTCTTCCACTTCTACTGGAAGTTCGTTCAACACTTCAAGCTCCCCTGTCCTCCCCTGATCTCCCCTGATAATTGACTTATCACTATATTCATGCGAGGAGAATATGCACTGTGTGTTTAATATTAAATTCATTAGATAAACCCTTTTAGAAAGGAAATTGAGTGTATTAGCCACTTATCACCTATATTCCGGTTGTTATTAACGCCCCTCCCCCCCGGGGCAGAATCGCCAAAAGCGATTTGTGGGAGAGAAAAATCAGCACGGTCATGCATGCGCGCTGGTGCCCGCGCAAGGCTTCATGGTCATTGTAGTCTTTCTCGGGGTAAACACAATGTATTTGACTTGTCTCTTATGCTAGTCTTGTCTCTTGGCAACCCTACCCCCACTCTCCACCCCCCAGTCGGCCGGTCCGCAAGAATATTGTCAATATTAAACTGGTCCGCAGTGCAAAAAAGGTTGGGGACCCCTGAAATAAGTGACTATTTTGCTGTTCTCTAATCCTTTGCCCTTCATAATATATAGTTTGCCAAATTAATGTTCTTTAAATCTTGAGCAGTATCAAATCTTATTCATCTTTTTTTCAGTGCCCTCCCAGAGGAGCCTTCTGTTGCTCTGGGGACAGCTCCAGAACACTGATCTTTGTTCAGTTAAGCCTTGTTTTCCCATCGCAATGAATTTCTTCAGAAGGAAAGTTAAATTCGTCGTCACCTTCCCTGACCCTGCATCCACCCCACTCCTGCCTCTTACTTCCATTCTCTTCTTTTCTTCCATGATCTATGTTTGCGGGAGAATTATCAAACACCTTGTTTCCAACTGGCTGAGATTTTACTAATTTTAATATTTCTTGTTTTAAAATTTCCATAAAACCAACCTCAACCAAGCTTTTTTGTCATCTTGCTTATCTGCATTTCTCTCTGTACTTTCTTCAGTTCATTATGTTCCTGTCACTTTGCTCTCTGCACTGGGATACTTTCTGCATTGAAGCTGGTTTGCAAAAAAAAGATAAACATCTTTTGCAAACTCAGCATATCCCAAACTGCTATCAGTAAATTTTGGAGTGAACGTTACTTGCTCTGTTGCAATTTTGCAAGATTCAAGTCAGTAAATACAGTTTTAGTTTTCAAATCAGCAAGTAAGTTTAATCACAAATAAGAGAAAATCTGCAGATACTGGAAATCCAAGCAACACACACCAAATGCTGGGGGAACTCAGCAGGCCAGCAGCATCTATGGAAAAGAATTAACAGCTGACATTTTGCACTGAGACGCTTTTTCAGAACCGCGTGGTTGATCCTGGTGCAGTGAAAAATGTCTTCCTCTATTTACTCTCCTTTCAATTAACAACTTCTGATTCACATAAGCAATTGTGCAGTGATGGCTGCCCTTTCTCAGACAGGAAAATCATTAACACTGATCAAGCTTATTTTTGTATCTCTGTGTTGTAATACAACAAGATTAATGGATGGTAGTTAGGTCATATTTTCAAGGATTGTATGCAATAATAATTGCAACTTTTGTTGAAACATGCGGTAGTCTTTGAGTTCTGTTTCTGTCCTGCGAATTAAATTAGACACATCAGGAGGCCTTTTTTAGTAACACGAATTCATTGCCTTGTCAGTGATTCAAAGATGAAAACATTGGCCTCTTTGTTCAAGTCTTTTCAGATGTATTGATCTTGGATTCTAAATTCATGTTCTAAAAATCAACTGAAGAACACACATTGAGCATTTTGTGGTGAAATTGGGTTGTTTACTTGCACATTGCTTTAATCTCATCACACTTGGACTGTTCAATGAATCTCGGTCTAGGAATAATCTTATGGCTTCATTGTTATTTGTGCATGATGCAGTATTTAACTGTTTTCTGATGGGCATAGATTTATTTGACTGTAAAAACACTGTCCAAGAATAGCATTTCATTTTACTTTATATATTCTTTCAGCCAAAGTGTAGCCAGTGTTGCAAATGAAAATCATGAATTTTACAGTTCTCAGTGAACATGCTCATTTCCAGATATAAATTTAGCTGTGACTATAGTTTGAGATTGCTTCACAATGCCTTATTGATGCAACAAAAACATTTCACATACAATTCTAGATCTATTTTCCAGTGGTCGGTTTGCAATATTATTTCTACAGCTTTCATGATGTGGATTAAATGTTTATTTTTATTCACTGTAAATACTGAAAATATTTCAGTGACATCTAGTCATTTTAGATTATGGAATCAATAGATTTTACATTTTAACTCTATTGGTTAAATTAGAAAATTTATAACTTGCGTCAGCAAAGCATTTCATGACATTTCATAATCTTTTAATAAACTCTTGAGATGTGAGTTTCCTGGACTGATTCCTTCGAATAACTAGCGTATGCATTGCCAGTAATTTTACACTTGATTGACAGCATATTACTGTGATATTCTGGATATTTTACCTCATAATATTCAAAAATCAGCCTCCAGGTTTGTGAGCAACTTATAAACAATCACTATAAAGAGAAACAAATTCCTGCAAACAACAGATCTTGGATAGGTTTCAGCTTATCGTGGGTGAATTTTAAAATGAGCCCTTGTCGCCAGTTCTGTACTAATTGGAAACAATTAATTTAAAGTGGATTCCATTGTATGGGAGTGTTAAAACTTTAAAGTGAAGGGAACAGCAAAGAGAACAATGCCTCGTTTGCTGAGGGGATGCCTCTGCAAATCCAGTGCAATCTTTAAAGTATAAATTATTGAGCTGAAGGGCACCAACATAAAGTGAAGATTCCTTCAAGAGGACTTGAAATGAGATGGATCCATGAGAGAGATTCATAGCTAAAGCTTTAATGTTATGCTCATTAGTACCTATAAAAATAGGAAGAGAAATAGATGTGATTGCTGATCAGAACAATTATGCATGAATACTATTGTAAGGAACATGCTTCTTCAGTTAGAAGAAATGTGCCAAAAAACAGAGGCATAAAGGAATGCTCTGCTGATTCTAAAATGATATGTATTTATTTAATTTTGAAACTTTAAGTTTTTTTGATATGTGGAAGACAAATTTAAAATACAGTAAGTTTATGCGGGCAATTGTTATTGCCATTTTATATTCAGCAATGCTATGAACGTGGATGTTAAATGATTTAAGCTTTCATTTCAACATATATTTTACGGTCATGAAACAGATGTACCAACATTGCTCATGATAACACCCTGTTAGCATCAGTGTGAAATCACCTCTTCTTTTTCAAGAGTCGTGTTTTTGAGAAGATCAATAATCGCTTCTGCTGGCATACTCCTGCAAATGCCTTGAACATGTATTAGGAAGACCGAGGGTTACCAATCTATTTTCATTGGAGGCTAACATTAGCAACATTGTCACAACTGCATTTATTCACATATAATCCGCATCATACGCATCAAATGTTAATTAAATGGGTAAATATTGATCTAAAATGTTAACAACCCTCCACAGAAATAAGTGTATAGCTCAATTAGTAGACACAATGACAGATTTTTGCTCTGAATCCATGAATAAGTAGGTGACTTCGGATTTTATTCCTCAAGAGAATGCAAGAACTGAGTTGTCTTTGACCCACTGTCATCTTACCACTTGGCCGAGCAACTGTTTTTAAAAATGCACTTATTACTGGAATCAAGTTTAATTAGAAAGCACTTACAAATTAATAACTAATTTGGAATATTTCAAAACCAATAAGAGCTCTGAAATGTTCAAGATTTCAGTCATCAAAATCATGATAAACTGTTATAAAGTTTGCAGAATGGTAACAAAATGTAAAAACAAATTGGAGACATCACCAGGATCAGGCTATATCTTAAATAGTGGTGTACAAAGGCTGTAATAAATCTAGTCAAGAAGTAAAAAGAACTTACAAAAGGTTGAGAGAGCTAGGTAATATTACAGATCTAGAAGATTATAAGGCTAACAGGAAGGAACTTAAGAAGGTAATTAGGAGAGCCAGAAGGGGCCATGAGAAGGCTTTGGCGGGCAGGATTAAGGAAAACCCCAAGGCGTTCTACGTGTATGTGAAGAGCAAGAGGATAAGACGTGAAAGAATAGGACCTATCAAGTGTGACAGTGGGAAAGTGTGTATGGAACCTGAGGAAATAGCAGAGGTACTTAATGAATACTTTACTTCAGTATTCACTATGGAAAAGGATCTTGGTGATTGTAGCGATGACTTTTAGCAAACTGAAAAGCTTGAGCATGTAGATGTTAAGAAAGAGGATGTGCTGGAGCTTTTGGAAAGCATCAAGTTGGATAAGTTGCCGGGACTGGATGAGATGTACCCCAGGATACTTTGGGAGGCGAGGGAGGAGATTGCTGAGCCTCTGGCGGTGATCTTCGCATCATCAATGGGGACGGGAGAGATTCCGGAGGATTGGAGGGTTGCAGATGTTGTTTCTTTATTCAAGAAAGGGAGTAGAGATAGCCCAGGAAATTATAGACCAGTAAGTCTTACCTCAGTGGTTGGTAAGTTGATGGAGAAGATGCTGAGAGGCAGGATCTATGAACATTTGGAGAGGTGTAATATGATTAGGAATAGTCAGCATGGCTTTGTCAAGGACAAGTCGTGCCTTATGAACCTGATTGAATTTTTTGAGGATGTGACTAAACACATTGATGAAGGAAGAGCAGTAAATGTAGTGTATATGGATTTCAGCAAGGCATTTGATAAGGTACCCCATGCAAGGCTTATTGAGAAAGTAAAGAGGCATGGGATCCAAGGGGACATTGCTCTGTGGATCCGGAATTGGTTTGCCCACAGAAGGCAAAGAGTGGTTGTAGATGGGTCATATTCTGCATGGAGGTCAGTGATCAGTGGTGTGCCTCAGGGATCTGTTCTGGGTCGCTTACTCTTCGTGATTTTTATAAATGACCTGGATGAGGAAATGGATGGATGGTTTAGTAAGTTTGCTGATGACACAAAGGTTGAGGGTGTTGTGGATAGTGTGGAGGGCTGTCAGAGGTTACAGCGGGACATTGATAGGATGCAAAACTGGGCTGAGAAGTGGCAGATGGAGTTCAACTTAGATAAGTGTGAAGTGGTTTATTTTGGTAGTTCAAATATGATGGCAGAATATAGTATTAATGGTAAGACTCTTGGCAATGTGGAGGATCAGCGGGATCTTGGGGTCCCAGTCCATAGGACGCACAAAGCAGCTGTTCAGGTTGACTCTATGGTTAAGAAGGCGTATGGTGTATTGGCCTTCATCAATTGTGGAATTGAATTTAGAAGCCAAGAGGTAATGTTGCAGCTATATAGGACCCTGGTCAGACCCCACTTGGAGTACTGTACTCAGTTCTGGTTGCCTCACTACAGGAAGGCTGTGGAAACCATAGAAAGGGTGCAGAGGAGATTTACAAGGATGTTGCCTGGATTGGGGAGCATGCCTTATGAGAATAGGTTGAGTGAACTTGGCCTTTTCTCCTTGGAGCAAGGGAGAATGAGAGATGACCTGATAGAGGTGTATAAGATGATGAGAGGCATTAATCATGTGGAGAATGAGAGGCTTTTTCCCAGGGCTGAAATGGTTGCCACAAGAGGACACAAGTTTAAGGTGCTGGGGAGCAGGTACAGGGGAGATGTCAGGGGTAAGTTTTTCACTCAGAGAGTGGTGAGTGCGTGGAACTGGCTGCCTGCAACGTTGGTGGAGGCGGATATGATAGGGTCTTTTAAGAGACATTTAGATAGGTACATGGAGCTTAGTAAAATAGAGGGCTATGGGTAAGCCTAGTAATTTCCAAGGTAGGGACATGTTCAGCACAACTTTGTGGGCCGAAGGGCCTGTATTGTGTTGTAGGTTTTCTATGTTCTGTGTTTTGGATTATGATAATGAATATTAGCTTATTGTATTACAGTGCTATAGCATCCCTGTTGACTTCCTATTGTGGGTTTGGCCTTCGTATTTCAGATGTTTGTTGGTCAGGGCTTTTAATGGAAATGTTAATTGGTCCAGGTTAGATACTTTAATAGTTGAAATTAAAAGTTGGTTTTCAGATCATTCTGTTTAGCTCCAAATTACAATAAAAATAAGTTGGAGGAGCTTGGAAATCAGCTGTCCGGAATATCCAGAGTACCGTGCTTCTGTCTGTGCAGTGCAGTCATTCTTCAACATAAAATCAACACAACTCATACCACAGCACTCCAATAACTCAAAGTCATTACCGAAATGGTCTTTATAGTATTGCATGATAAGGTAATACACAGCTCTGAGATGCAAAGATGAAAATGATGAAGCCCCAAACATGGTAAACTGTTGATGTTTTAAATGAACAACATGCTGAAAAGCTTTAAGAAACATGTAGTTCATCTCAAATTATTTTATTCATAACAAGCAGTATTTCCGGGTGGCCAACTATTCCAGTCCCTATTCCCATCTTGATATGCTGGTCCATGGCCTCCTCTACTCCCACGATGTGGCCACTCTCAGGTTGGAGGAGCAATGTCATTTTCCATCTGGGTAGCCTCCAACCTGATGGGATGAACATAGATTTCTCTAACTTAAGATAATTTTCCCCCCTTCACCCTTTCCTCTTCTTCCTATCCCCACTCTTAAGTTTTCTTCTCACCTGCTTATTGCCTTCTCCGAGAGCCCTTCCTCCTTCCCTTTCTCCCATGGCCCACTCTCTTCTCCCATCAGATTCCTTCTTTAACCCTTTGCCTTTTCCACCTATCACCTCACAGCTTCTCACATCAAATTCCCTCCCTCACTCACCTACCGTCCCCTCACTGGCTTCACCTATCACTTTCTAGATTCTACTCCCTCCCCTCTCCCAACTTTTAATTCTGGCTTCTTTCCACCTCCGTTCCAGTCCTGATGAAGGGTGTCAGCCCAGATGGGTGATGGTTCATTCCTTTCCATAGATGCTGCCTGACCTGCTGAGTTCCTACTTTGACTCTCTTGTGTTTATGATTTATTTACTGTATTTTTCCATTAAACCAACAGAATTTGTTATTATTTTTGATGTTGGAGAACACAGATTTATAGCATGTACATTGCAGCATGTTGTAAACAGTGGAATGTGGGAGGGTTGTAAATGTTAGCACTGAGTAGAATATTTCAATTCTGTCAGGTTCACGTTACTTTGAGTGGGAGAGAAAATTGTGAACAGAGATTTTGAGCATGTGATTGATAAATGAAAGGGAAAAATAGCAGACATTAAGAAAATACATTAGCACTGCTCTGCAGTACTGACGAAGGACACATGCTGTTAACATTGCTCAGATAAAGTCATTAAGAAGGAAAAGATGGAATATGAAAGTAAACCAGCCAATAATATTAAAGAGGATACCAAAAGTCTGTTCAGATAACATAAAGTGTAAAAGAAAGGCAAGAGTGGATATCAGACCGCTGGAAAATGACGCTGGAGATGTATCAAGGGGGGACAAGGAAATGTGGACAAACTAAATAAGCACATTGGAATAGTCTTCTTGTGGAAGACACTAGCAGTATGCTGGAAGTTCCAGAGTGTCAGGGGTCAGAAGTGTGTGAAGTTGCCATTACTAGGGAGAAAGTTATTGTGAAACTGAAAGGTTTGAAGGTGGATAAGACATTTGCACAATATGGTTCTGAAAGAGGTGCCTTAAGAGATTGTGGAGGCATTAGTAATGATCTTTCAAGAATCATACAATTTTGGAATGGTTGCAGAGTGGAAAATTGCAAATGTCACTTCGCTGCTCAAGAAGAGAGAGAGGCAGAAGAAAGGAAATTATAGGTCAGTTAGTCTGATCTCAGTGATTAGGAAGATGTTGGAGTCAATTGTTAAGGATGTGGTTTCAGGGTACTTGTAGGAACATTGCGAAATAAGCTGCAGTCAGTATACCTCCCTGAAGGGAAAACCTTGTTTGACAAATCTGTTGGAATTCTTTGAAAAAAAATGACAAGCAGGATAGACAAAGGAGAATCAGTTGATGTTGTGTACTTGGATTTTCAGAAAGACCTTCACAAGGTGCCACACATGAGGCTGCTTAACAAGTTAAGAGCCCAAGGTGTTACAGGAAAGATATAAGCATGGATAAATCAGTGGCTGATTGGCAGGAGGCAAAGAGTTGGAATAAAAGGAGCATCTTCTGAATGGCTGGCAGTGATAGTGGTATTGCACGGGGGTCTGTGTTGGGACTGCTTCATTTTATTTTATATGTCAATGACTTAGATGATGTAATTTATGGCTTTGTGGCAAAGTTTGTGGACGATACGAAGATAGGTGGAGGGGCAGGTAGTTTTAAGAAAGTAGAGAGGCTACAGAAGGACTTAGACAGATTAGCAGAATGGGCAAAGAAGTGGCTGATGGAATATGGTGTTGGGAAGTGTATGGTTATGCACTTTGGTAGAAGAAATAAAAAGGTAGACTATTTTCTAAATTGAGAGAAAATTCACAAACCTGAGGCACAAAGAGACTTGGGAGTCCTTGTACAGGAATCCCTTAAGGTTAATTTGCAGTTTGAGTCTATGATGAGGACGACAAATGCGATGTGAGTATTCATTTCAAGAGGACTAGAATATGAAAACAATAATGTAATGTTGGGGCTTTATAAAGCACTGGTGTGGTTTCACTTGGAGTGTTGTGAGCGGTTTTGGGCCTCTTATCTTAGAAAGGATATGTTGCCACTGGAGAGGGTTCAAAGGAGGTTCACAAATATGATTCTAGGATTGAACGGCTTGTGATATGAAGAGTATTTGATGACTTTGGGCCTGTATTCACTAGAACTCAGAATGAGTTGTGTTGAAAGGCCTTGATGAAATGATGAAAGGCCTTGATAGGGTGGATGTGGAGGGGATGTTTCCTATGGTGGGAGAGTCTAGGACCAGAGTGAACACCCTCAGAATAGAGGGGCATCCTTTTGTAATGGAGATGTGGAGGATTTTCTTAACCAGATAGTGGTGAATCTATGGAATTGGTTGCCTTAGATGCCTGTGGAGGGCAAGTCTTTATGTATATTTAAGGCAGAGGTTGATAGATTCTTTATTGGTCAGGGCATGAATGGATATGGGGAGAAGGCAGGAGATTGCAGCTGAGAGGGAAAATGGATCAACTATAATGAAATGATGACGCAGACTCAATGGACCAAAGGCCTAATTCTGCTCCCATATCTTATGGTCTTATGGTTCTATATTATAAAAAAAAGTCTGTAGAAAATGCTGTAATTCCATTCCACTTGTTGCCATCAGACTACTCAGTATCAACCCTTCAGAGAAAATATGTTGGACTCTGGAATACCAAGACAAACATGACAAATTCTGAAGTCAGTTGGGCAATACAAACAATACTAATTTTCATCTTGGTGTTCTGAATCATTCTGCTTTTTAAAAAAACCCTCATCTTCCTTTCATATAGAGAGGAAAAATGACATCATTGCTTAATGATGTGTGGGTACAAGAGGCATTAGTTTTGACTAATTACTAAATGCAGTTTGTCAACCTGTCACCCATGTTTTAGTTTCTAACAAATTTTGATTATCAAGCATTTTTGAGCAGAAAGAAGTAAGAGTCTGTGGGTGCCAAACATTAAATTTGTCAATCAGGGTCTACTACCCACATTCCCCAGCGAATAATGAGAATCTGCATCGAGAAAACTGATCTTGCTGACCGAGATGTGGGGCTGAACTGTGAGGCCCTGTATGGTTTGCATGATATTACCGGTTTACAAGAGGCAAACGCAAGCCCCCAACTGAGGCTCGACTGAACAAATTGACTCATGCACCACCCTCAGCTTTACTGTAGGTCAATATGGTCAAGACATTTCATAGCTTCTCATTCCTCCGGTATCTTGAAAAAAATGTAAGAACTACTAAAATGAAATAGATAATTATCTCCTCAAATTCTTGAAAAAATTAATCACTGAAACAGGACCAACAGCCGATCTAGTCCATGCTGATCCATTAATCTGCTTAGTACCATTGACCTGCACCTTACATAGCCCTCCCATTCATGTGCCTGTCCAAATTTCTCTTAAATGTTGAAATCACAGCAGCATCCGCCATTTGCATTGGAAGCTCATTCCACACTCTCAGCACCTTCTGAGTGAAGGAGTTCCCCTCATGTTCCCCTTAAACATGTCACCTTTCACCCTTAACCCACAGCCTCTAATTGTAGATTCACCCAACCTCAGTGGAAAAAAACTGCTTGCATTTACCCTATCTATACCCCTCATCATTTTGTAAACACCTCTATAAAAACTCTCCTCAATCTTCTACATTGCAAGGAATAAATTCCTTATCTATTCAGCTTTTCCCTGTAACTCAGGTGCTCAAGTCCCGGCAACATCCTTGTAAATTTTCTCTGTACTCTTTCAATCTTATTTACATCTTTACTGTACAGTGCCTATAAAAAGTATTCATCCCACCCCTTCACCCCAAAGTTTTCATATTTTATTGTTTTACCACATTGAATCACAGTGTATTTAATTTGGCTTAATTTGTCACTGATCAACAGAAAAAGGCTCATTTGTGTCAAAATGAAAACAGATCTCTGCAAAGTTATCTAGATTAAACACAGAATAGTTGATTGCATAAGTATTCACCCCCTTCAAGTCGGTATTTAGTAGATGCACCTTTGGCAGCAATTACAGCCTTGAGTCTCTGTGGATAGATCTCTATCAGTTTAGCACATCTGGACCCTGCAATTTTTCCCCATTCTTCTTTGCAAAACTGCTCGAACTCTGTCAGATTATATAGGGATCATGAGTGAACAGCCCTTTTCAAGTCCAGCCACAAATTCTCAATTGGATTGAGGTCTGGACTCTGACTTGGCCACCCCAGGACATTAACTTTGTTGTTTTTAAGCCATTCTTTGTAGCTTTGGCTTTTTGCTTGGGGTCATTGTCTTACCTGAAAACAAATCTTCTCCCAAGACGCAGTTTTCTTGCAGACTGCAGCAAGATTTCCCTGTGTATTGCTGCATTAATTTTACCCTCTACCTTCACTAACCTTTCAAGGCCCGCTGCAGTGAAGCATCCCCACAGAATGATGCAGCCACCACCATGCTTCATGGTAGAGTTAGTGTGTTTTAGATGACGTGCAGTGTTTGGCTTACACCAAACATAGCACTTAGTCTGATCGCCAAGAATTTTGGTTTCATCAGACCATAGAATCTTCTTCCAGCTGATTTCAGAGTATCCCACATGCCTTATGACAAACTCTAGCGGAGATTTCATGGAACAGTGGCTTCCTCTTTGCCACTCTCTCATAAAGCTGAGACTGGTGAAGCACCCGGGCAACAGTTGTTGTTTGCGCAGTCTTTCCCATCTCAGCCACTGAAACTTGTAACTTCTCCAGAGTTGTCATAGGTCTCTTGGTGGCCTCCCTCATTAGTCCCTTTCTTGCTTGTCACTTAGTTTTTGACGCCTGCCTGCTCTAGGCAGATATTTAGCTGTGCCATATTCTTTCCATTTCTCTGTGATTGACTTTAACTGTACTTCAAAGGATAGTCAGTGACTTGGAAATTTTCTTGTATCCATCTCCTGACTTGTGCTTTTCAATAACCTTTTCGTGGAGTTGCTTGGTGTGTTCTTTTGTCGTCTTGCTGTAGTTTTTGCCAGGATACTGACTCACCAGCAAGTACATGTGTAATTTTAGTGCTGTTGAAACACCTTGACTGCATACAGTAACCTCCATTTAACTAATTATGTGACTTCTGAAATCAATTGGCTGTACCAGTGATGATTTGGTGTGTCATATTAAATTTTCTTGGGTTATTCTTAGACCCTTTCTTAAACAGCGGAACTACATTAACTATTCTCCAGTCCTCCAGCATTTCACCCATGGCTAAGAATGTCTTAAATATCTCTGCTAGGGCCCCTGCAATTTCTGCACTTGCCTCCCACAACATCTGAGAGAACACCTTGTCAGGCACTGTGTATTTATCCACTCTAATTTGTCTCAATACAGCAAACACCTCCCCCACTGCAATTCATATAGGGTAGATGACCTCAATGCTGCTTTGCCTCACATCCAAGACTCTGTGTCCATCTCCCAAGTAAACATAGATACAAACAAAATCCATTTAAGGTCTCCCCCATATCTTTTGGCTCCATGGATTGATTACCACTCTGATTTCCAGAGGACCAATTTGGTCCCTTGCTTTCCTTTTGCTCCTAATATACTGAATCTATAGAATTCCCCTTTATCTTGTCTGCTAGAGCAACCTAATGCATTCTTTAAGCCCTCCTGATTTCCCTCTTAAGTGTTCTCTTGCATTTCTTATACTCCTTGAGTACCTCATTTGTAACTACCTGCCTGTACCTGTTACGTACCTCCTTCGTTTTCTTAATCAATGTCTCAATATCTCTTGAAAAGCGAGGTTCTCTATACCTGTTGTCTTAGTCTTTTATTCTGATAGGAACATGCAAATTCTGCGCTCTTAAAATTTCACCATTAAGGGTCCCCCACTCACCAAGTACACCTTTGCCAGAAAACGGCTTTTTCCCAATCCACACTTTCCAGATCCTTTCTGATGCCATCAAAATTGGCCTTTCTCCAATTTAGATTCTCAACCTGAGGACTATACCTTTCTTTCTCCATAATGATCTTGAAACTAATAGCATTATGATCACTAGATGCAAAGTGTTCCCCTAAATAAACGTGTTACCTGCCCTGTCTCATTCTCTGTTAGGAGATATAGTATCACACTCTCTCTGGTTGAAACTTCTGTGTACTGATAATGGAACCTTTCCTGAACACATTTGACAAACACTATCCCATCTAGTCCTTGTCAATATGTGGAAAGTTAAAATCACTAACTATCACAACCTTGTGTTTCTTGCAAAACTATGTGGTTTCTCTACAAATATCTTCCTCTCAATCCCATGGACTGTTGGGTTGTCTACAATATAGCCCCATTAATGTGGTCATACCTTTCTTGTTCCTTACTTCCACCCATAAAGCCTCACGAGACAAGCTTTCCAGTCTGTGTTGTCTGAGCACTGCCATGACATATTCCGTGACTAGTAATGCCACGCCTTCTGCTTTAATCCCTCCCATTCTATTACGTCTTAAAATAACGGAACCCCAGAACATTGACCTGTTCTGCCCCTCTTCAACTAATTCTTGCTAATGGCTACAATGTCAGAATTCCATTTGCTGATCCATGCCCTAAGCTCATCCACCTTTCCTCCAATTCTCCTTGCATTGAAATGTACGCAGCTCAGAACATTACACCCACCGTGCGTGACCTTTTGATTTCTGACTTTGTATGTAGGCATAACAACATTTTTCTGCACAACTACTCCAGTATCTGCTCTGATGATCTAGTTCCCAACTCCTTGTTTAAACCACCCACCAGCCCCTCTGCAGCACTAGCAAACCTACCTGCCAGGATATTAGTCCCTCTCCAGTTCAGATACAAACCTTCCCTTCTGTACAGTTTCCATCTTTGCCAGAAGAGAGCCAAATGATTCAAAAAATCTTCTTCTGAGAGAGATTATTCCTTTTTTTTTTACATCCATAGTACTTTTACTAGAATTGATTATTTCCTTATGGATAATCAGCTGATTCCATCTGTTCACTCTTGTGATTATCGGAGTATATTGATTTTGGATCACGCTGCAGTTACCCTGTCTATAAATTTCCTAGGTTTTCCTCAAATGGATAAACATTGTTGGCGTTTTAACCTGACCCTGTTGTCGGATAATGATTTTGTAAAATTTATGAAGGACCAGATAACTTTTTTTTTTAAAGTACTAACATGTCATCTGAAATCTCATCCCAGGTTGTCTGGGATGCTATGAAAGCATATTTGAGGGGTCAAGTAATTTCATATACTGCGCATCTGAAAAGAAAGACCTATTTAGAGCGATTAGACTTGATTAGTCAAATTAAAGCAACAGACCAATTATATGCCCAGACCCAAAATCCCAAACCATACAAGAAGCGAATAGAACTTCAAACTAAGTTTAACCTTATTTCCACTCAGCCAGTTGAAGGCCAACTTCTTGAAAGTAAGAGTTGATTTTATATTCATGGTGATAAGTCCGGTAAGTTTTTAGTTAACCAACTAAGACGCTCTAAAGCTAAACAACAAATTACAAAAATTCGAATGGAAAATGGGAACATTACTTTGAATCATTCTGATATTAATGATACATTTAAGAACTATTATTCTCGACTTTATGCCTCTGAATCATTAAATGATAGTATCTCTGTTCAGCCTTTTTTAAACAGTTTAAATATTCCTTCGCTCTCCTCCGACTTTAAAGCAAAACTCAATGAGCCATTATCACGAGAGAAAATATCCTCTGCCATCTCTGCATTGCAGTCGGGTAAATCTCCTGGACATGATGGGTTTTCTGCAGAGTTTTATAAATCATTTTCTTCACTGCTTTCGTCTCAATTATTTTTAGTTCTATCTGATTCGTTTAAACATGGTAAATTGCCAGCATCATTTAACGCAGCATGTATCATTCTTTTAGCCAAAGAAGATAAAGATCCAACAGAGTGTCCTTCGTACAGGCTGATTTTTTTTTTAAACATTGATGTTAAAATTTTGGCTAAAGTTTTGGCTCATAGATTAGAGAACATTGTACCTTCTATTACTTCTGAACATCAAACTGGTTTTTATTAAAAATCACCTTCCCTTTTTCAATATATGGCACTTATTTAATATCTTATATTCACCCTCAATTGGGACTCCTGAATGTGTTATTTCTCTTGATGCGGAGAAAGCGTTTGATCGTGTGGAATGGAATTACCTTTTTGCGGTTTTAGAAAAATTTGATTCTGGATGAAGTTTTATTACATGGATTAAATTGTTATATTCATGTCCCACCGCTTCTGTTTTGACCAACTCCCAGTTTTGACCAGCAATCCCAGTCTTTCAGCCTTAAACATGGTCCCTTACTTTTTGATTTGGTTGTAGAGCCACTGGCGATTGTGTTTCGTAGCTGTGCTGAATTGATGGGAATTTGGAGGGGAGGTGTTGAGCATAAGGTTTCCCTTGATGCTGATGGTCTTTTACTTTTTATATCAATCCCAACTACCTCCTTACCCCCAATGTTTTCACTCCTTAATAAATTTAGTCAGCTTTCTGGTTATAAACTTAATTTACACAAGAGCAAACTTTTTCCAATCAATAGAGAAGCACAAGCATTAATATTCCATGACCTCCCTTTTAAAGTAGTTAACGATCAGTTCACTTACCTTGATATTATAGTAACAAGGAACTTTAAGAATCTTTTTCAAGAAAATTTTACCAATCTTCTAAATTCTACAAAACAGAATCTGACACAGTGGTCACCCTTGTCCATGTCTCTTGTAGGTTGAATTAATGTTATTAAAATTATATCTTTCCTAAATTTTTGTATCTATTTCAGTCTTTACCAATTTCTATTTCTAAAGCTTTTTTTTGATGCATTAGATTCTATTATTTCGTCCTATTTGTGGAAGGATAAAGACTCAAGACTCAATAAAGCTTACCTTCAAAAATCTGAAAAGGAAGGTGGTATGACCCTGCCAAATTTTCGTTTACATTATTAGGCAGTCAATATTCGTTGTCTTATTTTTTGGTCTTTCTTCCATGATCAGTCTGACTGCCCAAAATGGGTGGCAATGGAGTTGAATTCCAGTAAGGATCTTTCCATTTCTGCACTTCTCGGATCCACACTTCCCTATCATTTGCCTAGACTAATTGTTAATCCTCTTATTAGACATACTCTGAGAATATGGGCTCAGTTCAGAAAATATACCGGCCTTCATAGTTTCTCTCTCTCTAGCCCTATTTTACACAATCATCTTTTCTACCTTCCATGTGGGATTCAACATTTTATGATTGGTACAGAAAGGGTATTAGGCGCTTTGAAGATCTTTTCATAGGTAATCGTTTTGCAACTTTTCAAAGACTGTCCGTAAGGTTTAACCTACCTAATACTCATTTCTTTAGATATCTTCAAATTAGACATTTCATTAATCCTTTAATATCAAACTTTACAGGGAAGCCTGAGAAAAACATTATGGACCTGTTTCTTTGTATCAATCCATTGGGTAAAGGTTTAATATCGGTTATTCGAGATAAGTTAGTGATCTTGAGGCGTGCCCCCTTCGATGAAATTAGAACTGCCTGGGAACATGATTTAAGTATCTCCTTATCTGATGTGGTTTGGGATTCAATTCTTAAGTCAGTTAACTCAACCTCTTTATGTGCTCGCCACTTCCTTTTGCAGTTTAAGGTTGTACACAGGGCTCATATGTCTAAAACTAAATTATCGTGGTTTTACCCTGACATTAGTCCCATTTGTGATGTGTAAAAGGGGTGAGGCTTCTCTTATCCATATGTACTGGCCCTGTCCTAGTCTAGGGAAATTCTGGAGAGAAGTTTTTTCAACCCTATCCCATATTCTTCATTGCCACTTAGAACCTAACCCTCCGATTACTCTTTTTGGTACCTTGGGTGAAGTAGACATGCTCTTGAGTCCAACTAAACATCGAACATTATGTTTTGCCTCTCCCTTGGCTAGACGGTTAGTTCTTCTTAGGTAGAAAGATCCTGCTCCACTCACTCGCGCTCAATGGCTTAGTAATATTATGTCCTGTTTAGACCTTGAAAAGATTATTATTCACTTTTGAATTCGGACATAAAGTTTCATAAGGTGTGGGGACCTTTTCTTGAATACTTTCATAACTCCTCTTTAGATTAAGTTTATCCTTTTTTTTTGTACTACAATCCCTTACTTTCAGCTTTTTTTCTGTAAGTTTTATGTTTTTTTTGTTGTGGTAGTCGGCATTATATTTTCTGCATATATATTTTATATATACTTACCCCTCTGTGGGTCGAATGCTCTGATTAATTTTTTCTTTTATACACAGAAATGGTTGGCCTGGGATTTTTTCTCAGTGGGAGGTTGGGGAAAATACTAATCTTACTTGAGTTTATTTTGGGTGCTTTTTCTTTATTGTTATGAATTATATATTGGACATGTTTGTTTTGCACTGTATTAATCTCCATTTTGTTGATTTTTTTCCTGTAGCTATATTGTAGAAACACATAAAAAATTAATAATACAAAAAATAAATCTGAAACCCTCCCTCCTGCACCATCTCGTTACCTGAGTGTTAAACTGTATTATCTTCCTATCTATGGTCTCAATAGTGGATGTCACGGGTAGCAATCCTCAGATCACAACCCTGGTAGTCCTGTCCTTTAACTTAGAACCTAACACCCTAAACTCAATTTGCAGGATGTTGTCACCCCTCCTGAACATTGTTATTGGCATCAATGTGGACTGCACCCTGTAGCTGCTTGCCCTCCCACTTAAGAAAGCTCTGGGAGATGTCTCTGAGCTGAAAGACAACATACCATCTGAAAACCTCCTTTCTGTTCCCCTAACCAACAAATCTCCAATCACTACAGCTTGCCTCATATCCCCATTTCCCTTCTAAGCCACAGAGCCGGACTCAATGTCAGAAAGCTGACTGCTGTGTTTTTCCTCTGCTAGGTCAACCCTGCAACAAAGTGGTATACCTGTTGTTAAGGGGAACAGCCACTAGGGTATTCTTCACTTTTCCCTTCCATATGGTCATCCAGCTGCCTGTGTCCTGTACCTTAGGTGTAACTACCTTACTGTATGTACTGCCCATCAACCACTCAGCCTCCTGAATAATCGGAGTTCATCCAGTGCAAGCTCCAACTCTTTAACATAGTCTGTTAGAAGCTGCAGTTGGATGCTCTTCTTGCAGGTGTAGTTGTCAGGGACACTGGAGGTCTCCCTGCTTTCCTATGTCTCACAAGAGGATCATTCCACTTTCCTGCCTGGCATCCTCATTGTTCTAAGTGTGCAATAAGAAAGAAAGAAATAATAAATAGTGAAAAAATCTACCTACGGACTATGCCTCTTCTTGCTGAAGCCAAGATAGCAGACGTCACGGTTGAGAAAGCCTCAACTCCCCAGTCCAACACTGGCCTACTCACACAATAGCTGCTCGGCTTAAAATTAACATCATTTTATTGGATCTTGCCAAGTGCCTAATTATGCACAATCCAATGTTTCCTCAGGAACTGTGGCACACGAAATATGCCAACTGCCCCCACTCGGTTCTTTTAAACTCTCCCTCAATACAATCTAATGTCTCCTCGGGAACTGGGGCACACAAAATGTAAAATTCAATGAATATATTTGCTCTTTTTTCCCTCACTGTCATACGATCAGCATTCAAGTGAACAGATTTGTGGATCCTGTCAGGCCTTATGATGCATTGGTGTTGTGGAATATCTGCATGATCCTGTGCCACCCTTGGTTTCTGTTTAGACTCCAAAAGTGACAGAAATATTTGTGCTGTTAGTCCAAATCAGGAGATGTGAAGTTTGTGTGTAGTTTCAAAGAAAGCATTGTCCATACATTGTAAATATGGAACTGCCCTTTGATGTTTACCACATAAAATATCGAGCCCTACATTGGGCCAACGAGACCTTTTGACCGAAAGCATCTCCTTCTGATGCCTGCTGTACCTTGTTCTGCCAAATAAAGAAACTGCTTCTTACTAATTGTACTTTTCTCCAGTGACTTCATTCACACAACACTATAATTGTGCTTCAGTATTTTCTGGGTCATTTTGCATTGCTGCGGTGTCATTAATTACGAGGTTTCGTGAAGGTATAAATGTCAAATTGCTGATTTCTGCCTCAGGTGCTTAATTTTTGGTCCAAAATGAAAATTGTAGAATTACATTCTGTGGCAGTTTTGGTTTACATCTGCCAGGTAAGACTATCGTATAAATTGAAGGATGGTACTAAATGAATGAAGCTCTGCACCAGATAGAAATGAAATATGAAAAATTCAGTGGTCACATCGAATGATAATGAAGAAAATGTGAAAACCAATACTTTCATATGGTGTTTGAGAGTCTAAAATATGTATTTCCATTTCTCTTTGATGTTGTTTGAATCAATAGACTGATATTCTGACTGGCCTGCCCTCTGTGTATTACCCTTCGACTATAAACTGATAATCAGACAGTTTATCAAATTTTGGCAAATAAACTTCTTAGCATTTGGTGTTGTGTGGGTCTGGGATATGAAGTTTCTTTGTCCACAGAATTGAGCATAAAGTGTTTAGTTTGTGAACCAGTGGTTGAGGCAGAACCTATGAATTCAACTGGTGGGGGATAGAAAAGGGGAGCAGTTCGTATAACTGTGACTTAGGTGCTTTCCTTATGAGGAGCACAAGTAATGATCTGGCTGGTTGTGGCAACAGCCTGGCACAATGTGGTAAATCCTGTTTAAAAAAATGTTGGTAAGTTAAGGTGTTACTGAAACACAGTCCCACTGAATGAAATAAGACACAAGTTTTTAATTCAAAATGAATGCATAAGTTGCATTCCTTTTTAACATGCTTTCTTTGAGGAATTTTGTTTGTACTGTGGGTCATTCTCTATCGTTCAGCTTGCTTTCAAAGAAAACTAGACACCTTGTTTTGGGATCAGTAGTTTAGAAGCACCAAGAGAGTAATCAAAAGGCATTTTCAGTTCCAGTCTTCACACCAGCTTTGTCAAAGTCTGCGCTGAGCTCCACAGGAAAGATGGGTGCCCCCATCACTGTAACAGCAAAGCTTTCTGCTTGCCATCTCTCTCCCAAGTCACTAATCCAAAGACCCCGTTCAGGCCCTACCGACCAAGATGTGGTGCTGTTCTGTCACTGGGTGGCATGATTTTCCATTGTATTTCTCTTGCTGATTTAGGTGGAAGCATGGGCAGAGCGATTTGAATGATCTCTTGAGAGCTCAAATTACTCAGACCTCACCTTGGTACAGGCAGCCGAGTTATTTGGCACAGAAAATCTGTTAAGCTGGGAGCTTCAAAAAAAATTGCTTAGGTATAAGTATGAGGAATAAAACAAAAATCATTTGTAAAGGAATAAAACAGGAGAAAAAGCAGTAGAATCTGATTTATAAAAAACAAACTTTAAAAAAAATGTAGCTGCGGCAGAAACAGTTGGACAGAAATTGTCTTTGTAATGTCGAAACAGACTAGCACAAGGGAGTGAAATACTCCTGTTTCCTATGTACACTATGGGCAAAGAAAAATGATAGAGGCTCCTCTAGTTTACAAAACCATGCCGAACTTGTGAAGAATTGGAGAATTTTTTGTTGATAGGCTACCCTCTTGCAGAAACTGATTATAAGCTGTTTAAATTCAGTCAACTCAAAGATAAAGGGCATAAGAGGAATTTGGCAAGCTGTGACTAATTTATATGATTATTTAAGCTAATTTTCAACAAATAATAAAATGTTTTTAAACGCAAACAGGAATTCTTTTATTTCATCCTTTTATCAAATGTGAGGGATGAGCTTTTCTCTAGGAAATTTAGAAAAATTCTCAAGTTACAGGAAGCACTTGTGTTGAGGCAATGCAGAGAAGAAAACAGAACAGTTCATATCAGTTTTGGCTCATCAGGAGTTAAGCAATAGTTTGACCTTCCAGGTCAATTAGTGGATGTCTGAGCTATTTGAGACATCCCAAATCTCATTGGCTGTGTGAGATGGAGCTTGAGAGAAATCACCATAGTCAAGTTCAGCATGCTTTTGTGACCTTCAGCAAACTCCCCTCTCTTACAGTTATTAAATTTTTAATAGATCTTGGAGTTAGCTTTCTTGTTTCATGAGTTTCATGAATTCAATGAAAGAAAACAGGAGAAACAAACTGGAAACCTAAAAAGAAACCAAATAATTGATAATGATGATTCAACCAACATGATAAGTAAAAATAATAACGTCATTTCTAACAGTCCTTTTCCCAGGAGAAGTGTCATTTGCCTATTTTTCCATTCTATAGATTCTAGCCAAACTTCTGTGCAATGAGTACATTTGTTATTTTGGATGTGAAACTAGAAAACAAAATGATAATTGTGTCTCATGTTTTGACTTCCAATGGCTTTGCTTGAGCTATAAAATAACTCAAAAGCAAAGGCAATACTTCTGTCCAGAGCTGCCTATGTTCCACTGTCATTGCTCTGTTGAAAGTGAGAGTGAAACATTTGCTCGTGGGGCTAACTGTGGGTGCTTCTCCATTTTCACAAAGTTACATTCAGAGCAGGAGTAGTACTGGGGAAAGGATAAAAGCATGACACTGAACTGAATGAATAAAAAGTATCCTAATTTCATTCACATGGTCATGGCTAAATTAGGGCTCTGCATACCTGAGCTGGAAAAATGAAAAATCAGCTGCAGCAGTAATTGCTGGTCATAACGTTGCAGAGAAGTGTACATTTGTGTTACTGTGCGTAGTTGTGTTTGAGATTATGATATTTCTCTCTGCTGCATTGGCCCTGGTGCTAGCTTGCTGACCTTCACAGTAACATAAGGGAAACGTTGTAAGGGCTTCCAGCATCAATGTCTCTGAATCCCAAGCACTTGCCGAATGGATCGCTTCACCATTTTTGCTGGGTTTCTGCAAGTTGTTGTTGAAAGGACTCTAGGTTTTCAGAGTCACCCTGTGTCATTTCTCCACTTTGAGAATCACGTTCCAGGTATTCGCACAAGTTGTAGAATACATCTTCTGCTGCTACTTGGACATGTCTTCAGTGATGAACCCAGGGTCATAGGGTGTTTCGGGTCTTTAATCATCAGACACCCTCGCCCGGTCGACCCAGCCGGGCTGATCAGCCCTCGACTTGTGTCCAAGTGGCGCACTGATCCTCGGATCCCCCCTCCGGATCCACAGCCACCGCGAGGCCTTTTCAGCAGCCTCTGGAATATTCTTGGTAGCTCTTCTGCACTGCAGCCCTTTAACTCCAAGGAGTTTTAGAGTCCACTGTAATGAATGGTGAGCAAAGCCCTGGCATCCAACTTCGACTGGCTCACAGCGAGCACTCCAGCCATTGCTCCAGCATTCTGCAACAAGGTCTGTGTATTTAGCCCTCTTGCGCTTGTTGGCCTCTTCAATCTGGTCTTCCCAGAGGACAGTAAGTTCCAGCAGGACCACTTACTTTGTAGACTCTGATATTAACACCATGTCTGGGCGGAGCGGAGTGGCTGCGATGTTCTCTGGAAACTTGAGCTGCCTCCCTAGGTCGACTTGGAGCTGCCAGTCTTGTGCAGTGGCAAGAAACCCTCCCGAGGAGCTAGGCCGATGTTGAGCCTTCTGCCCCGCTCAGTGATCCAGTTAAACTCTTTTCAAAGAGGCTTGAAAGTATCCTTAAATTGTTTCCTCTGCTCTCCCAGTCTACTCCTGTTGTGATTGGGCTCCAAGTAGCATAACTGTTTTGAGAGTCCAATGAGTGATGTAGCCTGCTCATTCGAGACAGTTGAGGATATTGGCCTCAGAATTGAGAGACATCCATTTCGAACAGAGTTGAGGAAAAAATTTTTTAGCCAGAGGGTGGTGAATCTGTGGAATTCGTTGCCATAGATGGCTGAGCAAGCCTAGTCATGGGGTATACTTAAGGCAGAGGTTGGTGGATTCTTGATTAATCAGGGCCTCAAAGGTTACAGGAAGAAGGAATGAGAATGGGGTTGAAAGGAATAATAAATCAGCCATGATAGAATTGCAGAGCTGCTCGATGTGCCGAATGGCCAATTCTGCTCCTGGGTCTTTATGGTCTTATCGTAACTCTCCATTTGGGGTAGCTGTAATACTTCCTGTTACACTGTGTGGTCCTAGTTTGTTTGTATTGCTATGACAGGCATTGATTTTTTTATGTGATGGCATGCAAGCACTAGTTATTGAATAACAGCACTTTCAAGATCGTATCCACTTAGCAAAGAACACATGGTGGCCTGTGGCAGGCACTGTAATTGTACACCTTACTGTGCCTGAAGACAATATTCATTCCTAAAATATTAACTGTATCCAATTTGTATTGCTAATACGATTGTTGCCATAGGAACTGACAAATCTCATAAGAATATTTTGCAAAATTTGTTTTCTGCTCTTTACACCATTTTAGTTTTATCTGTAACTGCTTGATTAAGTCATTCTTGGTAGAGTTGGCAATGGTAAGGGACGCTTTGAACTGAGAAGAGTTACATGCACAAATTAAGTATTCTGTGCTAATAACCTGAAAACTAAGACTCCTCTAATTATTTCTCTTCCTAGTAATTAAATTCCTAAGCAAAAGAAAACTAGAAAAATGTCACTCTTTGCTTGGGATGGTGGGATCATTCCAATGCAATTCTGATTTTCATGTGAATCCACCTGGAGCTATGTGAGTGTTTGGGCTTCTGCCACACCCAGATACACAAACCGTTTATCAGAGTGTTTCATTATTGATTGCTTTCAAATGAATCATTTCACAGATGACTGTTGTGCTTCTCGGAAATTGTGAGTTATTATCTGTATAGCCACCAATTCTGGAATGATATTTTTTGATTTAATTCCATTATTGTTTTGACATCTTGGCCTGTACCTGTGCATCAAGTTGCTTCTTTGAAATTATTTTTTTTTAAAAACTTGCATCACTTGATCCAGTGCTTACTATTGTCCTATGCATGTTAAAATTGTGATACCTAATTTCAACAACCTACAAATAAGTCTGCTGTGATAACAGTCTCCTTGTTAATACAGTCAGCTTTTGTGATCAATCCATTCCATTGGTTTGCCTAGTAACAGGCCAGGTTTTCCACGGATCCCCTGCTCCATTAAAGTTAGTTGCCGTGTATTTCAGCATCCTGACGACAGCTTCCACTTCTGTAGAATAACAACAGCAATGGCACAGCTCTGTGAGAATGTGGATGTATTGAATTAAAATCGGTCTGTACAGTAGCTTGCTGCTCTCTCTGAATTCTGACACTGAGGTAAGGGGAGGGTTTGATGGTATTTTTGATTATTAAGTAGCAGCAGCATCTGGGCTTTCTGCTGTTCACTGGGTTGCTTTGGGTAGGAGGAGATGCTTTTACACTGAGGATGTAAAGATCTACATTGAGTGCTTAATAGCTTGCTGGAGAGGACACGGGCAATGGGGTTTGGTGATCAAAACATGCTTCAAACTGCTTGCTACAATTTTTCATCATCACCCTGTGAGAACCTGAATTCATTAAGGTGCCATGAAAGCTCAATCTCCCCGTGCTCACAAACGCCACACAACCAGGTGGTGTAAGATGCTCTGTTTCATTCAGTTACTTTGTTAATTGGGGGGAAAATAAATAATGTAAAATCCAGAGAGATTATATGATGTTCTGTGTTCGCAAGAACATGGTTCCCTCCTCTCTGATTCTCAGAAAAGGCTTTACAAGACAAAAAGCACATTTGCATGTTTTAGGATTGCATATTCTGTATTGAACCTTCAAATACTTTGTCAGAACTGCATCAGATTTCATTCAGGCATCAACAGCTGCCTTTGCCAACTCACTACTGTGTATTACAAAAGCAAATATTTGTGTGTTTAACCCTTTCTGAGCTACAATCTAAATGAACTTTTGGATGTATTTTTGGCAGGAGAATATTAAGAATGGATTTCACTGAAGTCTACCTAGTCTGAAGGATTCTTTGAATGATAAAGTGTTTTCATTGCCAGGTATTTGTTCATTATTTTCAGCCAATGCAGGAGCCTCAAGTTTCTCTCCAGTCGTTTGTGCTTGAGGCTCAGAATATCTAAATCATATCTAACTCACATGTCTCGAAAAATGGTGATTCCCTGAGTTCAATTTCATGCACTATTGCAGTTGCCTTTTGTAACGGGTGAAAGCATTTACTTTGGCGATCAGGCTTGAGAAACAGTTTGCTAAACTATGAAAATTATTTGATTCCCAAATGTCTATTTTTTTGCTTGATGGTGTTCAAGTGGAAACAGGTAAGGATGTACTCCCTGCACATAGTTCTTTATGGTTGAATCACACATGACCAGGCATATGCCTCGCTTTTCTTCCTTGTTCTCACACACTCCACATCCTTTGTACATTCAGCAGAGCAGCACAAACCTTTTGTAGTTTTGGAGATCAATTCTACTGGAAGCCTCCTTCCAGCGCCCCTTCTGTAACGTTGAGAGGCCAGAACTCAAGCGGCAAAAGAAAAGAGAAATGTGCAAGAAGTTGTTGAGTCTACATTTGGAATTTTATGTTCAGTTTTGGTCACCCTGTGAGAGGAAGGATGCCATTAAGCTGGAAAGAGCGCAGAGGAGATTTGAGAGAATGTTGCCAGACTCAGGGGGGACTTGTTATGGAGAGGCATTTTTTGGAATGTTGTGACATTTTTCATTGGAATGTAGGAGAATAAATGGATGGTCTAATAGTGGTGTACAAAGTTATGAGAGTCATATATAGGGTGAATGTACACAGTATTTTTCCCACATTTGGGGAATCAAGGATGTAGGATTAAAGCGAGAAGGGAGAGGTTTAGTAGAGATCTAAAGAGCAACTTTTGTTTCATGCAGAAAGTGGTCAATAGATGAAGCCTGCTGCTAGAAGACATGGACGAGGCAAGTATGTGAGCAACATTTAACAGGTACTTGGTCAAGAACATGGATAGGAAAGAATAAGGGAGATATGGACCAAACTCGGGCAAAAGGGACTAATGTAGATGAGAATCTTATTGTCATGGACCAGTAGGTGCAAAGGGCCTGTTTCCATGCTCTATGACTTTATGACTCTAACTTAGTGAAAAATAAAACTGCTGTCATTTAATTAACATAATTAAAGAAAACATGAAATGGAGGAAATAAAACATAAAACTAAATCTGAATGTAGCTTATTGACAAAGGTCAGTGACCCCATTCATTCATTCATTGACTGGGGTTGTTGCTGGTGCACCAGTCACTGATTTTGCTCCTCTGCTCGGCATTACCCAGAATCATCTCCAAGAACTAAGCAGGAGGTTGGAAAGCGGTGAATCTGCCTTTCAACCTGTTCTTAAATATGTACCAAACTTTAGAAGCCCAATGAAATCACAGAGCACAGCGGAGCTCTATGCAACCAATGTCTGCAAGTTTCTCAGTGTTGGCTGTGTACTCTATTCTCTAATTTTTTTGAGAAATAGCACAGAATCGGCCACTACAGCCCTTTGAGCCGTGCCTCCCAGCAACCCCTGATTTAATATGGACCTAATCATGGGACAATTTACAATGAACAATTAACTTACCAACTGGCAAGTCTTTGGACTGTGGAGGAAACCAGAAGACCAAGAGGAAACCCACACGATCATGGGGAGAACATACAAACTCCTTACAGGCAGCGGTGGGAATTGAACCCGGGTCACCTGTACTAAAAAGCATTGTGCCAACCACTACACTACCGTGCTGCCCCTACTTATCATTTTTTAAAATTTCTAGAGCAATTTCTGGAACAGAATATTTTTAAACAATATTAATGAAAAAGGGCCCTGGAATGTCCTAAGGTCTTGAAATAAATTATATAAATGGTTTCAAATATTCTAAGAATGTATTCAGATCTGGCTTCATGTTGTTAACTGTTGTTTCTTGTCACCTTTCAGTATGAGAGGCAATAATTAAACAACTGGGGGAATAAAACACATACATGTGTTGTTTTGGTACAGGAGCAAGATTGCCAAAGTAAGAACTACTCAAACCCATTGCAGTGTATCATTTGTCTCTGTCTGGACTTACCCTGACAGCCCAGCTGCAGTAGGAGTGGTGAGAACCAATCCATCAAAAGCATTGTGTCGTCAGACACTTGCACTGACATTTGGTATTAGTATTTAGACATAGAACATTCAATCATGCTTTGACTAGTTGGAAGGAATTTTTGGGATTTCTTTGGGACACCATGAGGCTCAGGATATTTTAACCATTTTGTTGTACTAAATTCAGCGTGATAGGTCTTTTCTGGTCAAAATTGTGTTGCAAATCATAAATATTTTATATTTATGAAATTGCATTCATCGTTCAAGAACTTACAATGCTGAATGCCCTTTTAAATTTGAAATATAATTATTCTATAACTCGCAGGCTTTCACACTGTAATTAATCAATTAGCAAAAATGTAATCAAGGGGAATTAGATCTTTTCCAGAAAGTGAATTCTCACTGTGCAAGACAAATGGATGTAGATTTTAGATCTTGATCAAATCCTGATCCTCTTTCTGACTTGTGGCTCTCCCTGCGGTTACTGCCAAAGTTCCAGCCAGCTGTATCCATTTGAACTGAGTGGAGATACCTAATTTCACTGGAACTCCATACCCTAAGACTCGGGTGACAAAGTTTTAGACCATAAGACACAGGAGCAGAATTAAGCCTTAAGCCTTAAGAATTAAGGCTCATTGAGCCTGCTCTGCATTTTACTAGCAGCTCATCTCTTCAGATAGCCCATTCAGGAAACTGCATTCCTGGAACAAACCCGGGCAGAAGGCAAAGTTAGAGACAGAAATTAGGCTTTATAAAGCCTGTATTTAATATTAACTGTTTTTAAATGTTTCTGATATTCAGAGATAATGATAAGGGACTGACAAAACTCTTAAAATTTATGTTATTAGATCAGATTTTTTTTAGATTATGAGGACACTTAGTCCTCATTTATTTGTCATTTAGAAATGCATGCATTAAGAAATGATACAATGTTCCTCCAGAGTGATATCACAAAAAAAACAGGACAAACCAAAGACTAACACTGACAAGACCACATAATTATAACATATAGTTACAACAGTGTAAAGCAATACCATAATTTGATAAAGAGCAGACCATGGGCACGGTAAAAAAAAAGTCTCAAAGTTCCAATCAACTCCCGATAGTCCTGATAGCAGGCAGCAAAAGGGAGAAACTCTCCCTGCCATAAACCTCCAGACGCCGACAGCCGCTGATGCATTGGAAGCACTCGACCACAGCCAACTCTGAATCTGTCCGAAAACTTCGAGCCTCTGACCAGCCCCTCCGATACAGCCTCCTGAGAACCATCCTCTGCTAACCGCTTCGACCCCATCCCAGCTGCCGAGCAACAAGCAAAGCCGAGGACTCGGGGTCTTCTCCGGAGATTCTGGATCACACAGTAGCAGCGGCAGCGAAGAAGGCATTTCAGAAGTTTCTCCAGATGTTCCTCCATGCTCTCACGTCTGTCTCCATCAAATCAGGATTGTGCACGGCACCCTACTTGACAGGTTACAGATATCATTCACTAGAGTGGCCACTGCACGCTGTGTCACGCCGCCATCTTCTCCTCCTCCTCTGTTAATTCTATTAATTAGAAAATAAAATTACAAAAACTAGAAAAATTGATTAAAACAGTAAAATACACAGAAATGGAAACATAAAAATCTGTAAAATAATGAAGAATAATGTACTTTCCCCTTCCTTCCACACAAGCCATTAATGCCTTTGTAGCTAAAAGAACAAAAAACAGGGGAGGATGCAGATGAGATGATGCTTGATGTTATAAGTTGTATCATGGATACCCAAACAAGGAAATTGTACTGAATGATTATAAATGACTGATTAAGCCTCTACTGAAATTCTAAATAAATTCTGGTTCCCAGTTTTCTGAAACAATATCAAGGCAGTTTGGAGAATATTAACTAAAGTAGTACAAATTTGTTGGTCTTTGGTTGTACAGAGTGACAGCTGACACTGAGATTGTTCTCCTTCAGAGCGGAGAAGTTTTGATTAAGAAGATTCTATCGGCACAACATTGTGGGCCCAGTGCCTGTCCATTACTGTATTGTTTTTTGTTCCAAGTTTCACTGGGATTTTAGGGGGCATTATAGGTGCCAATACTTCTGTTTCCTTGCAATCCTTTATTTTTTTCTAAACCTCTTAAGTTTTTAGCTCTCTGACATTTACACTCACCATAGATTCTTCACTGGTTATTGCCGCTGACCTTTGTTTTAGGATACGAAGAAATGACAGTGATTGCTGTTCCCTTCTACATTTCGCAACCTCTTTGTGAAAGGTGCCACCACTACCATGTGGCTTCCCTGTACTCTAAGTGATCCAGACTGAGAACTGTGTAGTGGGACACAACCTTGCATTGACCCTGCTTCAGGCATTCAGTGTTTCTCAGTTTTCAATACAACGGATGTCTCTGGAGTTTGATACAAGGATTATGAAAGTTAGTAAGAATGCAGCCAGTCAGAAAACAGTGGCTACCTTTGAATTTTCTTGGAGGATTTAAGTTGCATTTCAAGTCAAGTCAAGTCAAGTAAAGTAACTTACTGTCATTTCGACCATAACTGCTGGTACAGTACACAGTAAAAACAAGACAACGTTTTTCAGGACCATGGTGCTACATGAAACAATACAAAAACTACACTGAACTACGTAAAACAACACAAAAACTACACTAGATTACAGACCTACCCAGGACTGCATAAAGTGTACAAAACAGTGCAGGCATTACAATAAATAATAAACAAGACAGTAGGCACAGTAGAGGGCAGAAGGTTGGTGTCAGTCCAGGCTCTGGGTATTGAGGAGTCTGATGGCTTGGTGGAAGAAACTGTTACATAGTCTGGTCGTGAGAGCCTGAATGCTTCGGTGCCTTTCATGTGATATCTTGCAATAATTTTGTTGTTCTTGGTTGTTGGTCTCTGGATTTTAAACAATTTAATTAATTTGCTTTAAAGAAAGAATGCAGCCATGAATATTATACTGATGTTTTAATCCTTAAATTTAGTCTCTGGGAATTAAATTTGTTGGAGACAAACTGTGGCATGTGGCCTCACTCAGTTGCATAATAGAATGCCACTTTTTTTCTGGTCACAGAATCACTTTTGTCAGAATTCTCAGAACGATAGTCAATTTGAACCTACACAAAGAGATTTATGCCAATTGTGCTAATGCAGAATGGTACATATTTTTGAAGCTGCTTTATAATTTTTTGCTGATATTATCAAAAAAGAATGATTAACTTGTATTAATTTAGAAAATGTATATCTGCAGAGACAGGGAGAATTTGCTGATTTTTTCTGTCTTTTATTGGTGGAACCACATCTCCATCCACATTTTGGGGCAAAAAAAGACAGATTGTCAACTGACTTTCAAACAAAACAAATTTTGCAGTTCCTTTTTAGAAAGGAACAAATAACATTGCAAATTTTCAACCTGTGTTCTTCAATGCCAAATGTCATTGTTTTTGACATCCCAATGCATTCTGCAATATTGCTTCCGTATGTTGTTATTAACTCTACATTTAAATTCTGTATCTGAGATACAGGGCTTTAACTAACAACACATGAAGATAGCCTGGCAAAATAGAAAGAAAAGATGAATGATGCTTTCCCCACTGGTAATTTACATAGGCTTTACACAATAATTGAGCCTTGAGATTTAGCTAAAAAGGCTGCTGTATACTTGGCAACAGAATTACAGGCATCCTTATCATTTCTTGTTTGTGGATCTACTACAAATAATTAACAGAATTTCAGTAGCAGTCTGTTCCTAATGCTGAAGAAAATGATTGCAAAAAATATCTTTATTGATGGACAGTTACACAAGGTTTTAAAATTAAGGAAAGACAATGAATATGAATATGTCTGGTGATAGACATCCCTGTTCAGTGGAGGGCAGCAAATGGCCACCCATCTCATAATTCTGAAGTTTCCATGTCCCATCAGACAGCACTTCTGTCAGTCTCAGGCTGCAAAACCCGTGTCCACCAATAGTTCAGACTGTGTAGTTCCTTCTGTAAGTCAAAATTCTAAATTAAATGGAATTTACATCAAGGTTTGCAGAAAATATTTTTAGAAACAAAATTTAAGGTTAGCACCAACACATTTCCAAGAATTTTCAGTGTGTGTTTATCAGATTGACATTAAAAATCATGCTCACTTTGTTTTCACTCATTGATCTGATGTTGCAGCCTGTAGCTTTTACCTCGCATTTGTCATTGGATTGACTGTTGCCCTTTACACATCATGTTTTGGTGAACCTCTGTTGTTTTACTGTGCCCTTCTCCACTTCACTTCACGTCACATACAGTAACCCAATTCAATATTTATTAGGCAGATCTCCAAATTTCAGTTAGCATGGTGTGACCAATTTGTTTTGTCTTATTTGGAACTAAAATATTAATTTACAGCAGAAATCTGTGTTTTTGTTTCAATTAACTGAAAACAATTTGCTTCTCTTAGAAAGAATGAGAAAATGTGTTCAATTTTACATAAAAATGTACACATGGAAATATTTGCTCTGGAATAGTTCTTTTTTTGGATTAGCAAATTTGCATTTAAAACTTTGCTGGAAATTCTAAAATAAATGAAAATACTGCAAGTGTTGTTGGTCAGTATGATCATTGGAACACTATCATACATCAGGGATATAAGAGAAATTAACTTCAGATGGGCTGGTGGAGAAGGAGGTTTGGGTGAGAGGCACTGATTGAATCCAAGTATGTGTACACAGATTGGCAATTTGACTGATTGGAAGCATCAGTGCTGGCCTAAAACTAGTGAATGACGACGTTGTCTTGTGATAGCTCATGGTAAAAATTAATATAGTGATCAAAGAAATTGTAAAATGGGGGATAAATATTCTCCCTTAGATTCATTGTTGGTTCATGATGATTGAAATTCATAAATGTTTCTGTAGAATGAGAAGCCTTTCTTGTATATTTTTGATTAGATGTATGTTCTTAATAAATATAATAATAAATAGGATGAGTGTAATAAATATTTAGGAAGAGGTACAGTTGACGTTTGGGGCTGAGACCCTTCATCAGGACTAACTGAAAGAAGAGCTAGTAAGAGAATTGAAAGTGGGAGGGGGAGGGGGAGATCCGAAATGATAGGAGAAGACAGGAGGGGGAGGGATGGAGCCAAGAGCTGTGGCTGGGACAGTTGATTGGGAAAAAGGATATGAGAGGATCATGGGACAGGAGGCCTAGGGAGAAAGAAAAGGGGAGGGGGGAAGCCCAGAGGATGGGCAAGAAGTATAGTGAGAGGGACAGAGGGAGAAAAAGGAGAGGGAAAAGGAATGTGTGTGTGTGTGTGTGTGTGTGTGTGTGTTTATGTGTGTGTGTGTATATATATATATATATATACATACATACACAGATGGAGAAAAAGGAGAGAGAAAAAGAATATATATGTGTATATATATAATAAATAAATAACGGATGGGGTACGAAGGGGAGGTGGGTCATTAACGGAAGTTAGAGAAGTCAATGTTCATGCCATCAGGTTGGAGGCTTCATCTTTACAGTAGAGGAGGCCGTGGATAGACATATCAGAATGGGAATGGTTGTGGAATTAAAATGTGTGGCCACTGGGAGATCCTGTTTTTTCTGGCGGACAGAGCATAGGTGTTCCAGTCTGTGTCAGGTCTCGCCAATATATAGAAGGGAGCACCGGACGCAGTATATCACCCCAGCCGACTCATGGGTGAAGTGTCGCCTCACCTGGAGGGACTGTTTGGGGCCCTGAATGGTAGTGAGGGAGGAAGTGTAAGGGCATGTGTAGCACTTGTTCCGCTTACAAGGATAAGTGCCGGGAGGGCCTCCTCTACTGTAAAGATGAAGCCACACTCAGGTTGGAGGAACACCACCTTATATTCTATCTGGGTAGCCTCCAACCTGATGGCATGAACACTGACTTCTCTAACTTCCATTAACGCCCCACCTCCCCCTCATACCCCATCCATTATTTATTTATATATATATATATATATATATATACACACACACACGTATATATATATTCTTTTTCTCTCTCTGTCCTTCTCACTATACTCCTTTCCCATCCTCTGGGCTCCATCCCTCCCCCTCCTGTCTTCTCCTATCATTTTGGATCTCCCCCTCCCCCTTTCAAATCTCTTACTCACTCTTCCTTCAGTTAGTCCTGACGAAGGGTCTCGGTCTGAAACGTCGACTGTACCTCTTCCTAGAGATGCTGCCTGGCCTGCTGCGTTCACCAGCAATTTTTATGTGTGTTGCTTGAAATTCCAGCATCTGCAAATTTCCTCATGTTTGCGTAATAAATACTTGAATGTTTTCCAGTGCAATATTAACAATTTTAAATCTGTACATCCTCCAAGAGAAAACAAATTATTCCAAAATGTGCTAACACACTAAGGGGAGTGACATTTGAAAGTGTATTCCATCCTCATGCTTAAATAAACAACGTTTTTCAGTTATATCCCTTCAATACCAGGTGGTTTAAATTGTACGCAAATGTGTTCAATACATCGATAATGAGTCATCAATTTATTTTCCTTGAAATATCATCTGACACCACATTTTTAATGGAGCATTTTATTCCAACAATCATATCTGATGAGGGCCAAAATCAGAATGATCCAACTTTGTCTCAGCCATAGAGTAATACAGCATGGAAACAGGTACGTTGGCCAACTCATCCATGCCGACCGTGTCACCCGGCAAGCTTGTTCCATCTGCCCATGTTTGGCCCATAGCCCTCTAAACCCCTCCTATCCATGTACTTACCTGGATAGTTTTTGTTAGCGTTCCTCAGCTCCTGTTTCTGTTCGCTCATTCCAAAGATGACACACCCTTTCCATGATAAAACTGCCCCTAATACCCATTTTAAATCTCTGACATCTTATCTTGAACCTTGTTTTTAGCACCCCACCCCTGGGAAAATGGTGATGTGCTTTTCACCTGTTTCTGCCCTTCATGATGTTATATGCCTCTATCAGGTCACCCCTCAATCTCCTGTGCTCCAGGGAATAAAATCCTAGTCTATACAACCTCTTTGTGTAACTTCAACCCTCACATCCAGGCCAAATCCTGATAAGTCTTTTCTGAACTCTTTCTGGTTCAATAACATCTTTTCTATAACAGGGTGACCAAAACTGTAAACAATACTCCAAGTGAGGCGTCACCAATATCTTAAGTGTCTGCATTATAATTTCCTAACACATATACTCAATGCTCTGACTGATGAAGGCCAGTGCGCCAAACAATGCCTTCACCATCCTATCTGCCTGTGATCTGGTTTCAGTAAGCTGTGCACTTGTACTCCTAGGTTTCTCTGTTCCGTAATTCTCCCAAGTCCTTCCCATTCACTGTACAAGTCCTACCCTGGTTTGATCTCCCAAAATACATTCTGTATTGAAATCCATTTGCCAATCCTCAGTCCATACATCTAGCTGATCACGATCCCCCTATAATTTTTCACAGTCTTGGATGCTATCTACAGTACCACCTACGTCTGTATCATTTACAAGCTTTATAATCAGGCCTTGTAGTACATTCACATCCAAATCCTTTATATAAGACAGAAGCAGCTAGAGTGTCAGCACCAATCCTGTGCCACACCACTTGACACTGGCCTCTATTCCAAGAAACAATCCTCTACCATCACACTCTGCTTCCTACTACAGAGCCAATTATGACTCCAATCTGCTCTCTCCCCACAGATTCCATGCAATCTAATCTTCCATGGGAAAATATTAAAGGCCAGATAGCTAGCATCTAGAACCCTACCCTCATCTGACATTTTGGTTGCCTCCTCAAAAAATTCCAAGAAATTTGTCAGACACGGCTTACCAGACAAAAAGCTATGCTGACTGTTACGAATCCAATTCTGTCTCTCCAAATGTTGGTAGACCCTGTCTCTCAGATGACCCTCCAGCAATTTACCCATCACCAATGTCAGACCCATTAGCCTGTAGTTTCCTGGCATGTTTTAACTACCCTTTTTTAACAGTGGTACCAAATGAGCTAACTTCCAGTTCTCCAGAACCTCAAATGTGACCAGTGCTAAAGGACAAATTTCTGCAAGGCTCTCTACAGTTTCATACCTCGCTTCTCACAAGGACTGAGAATGCACTCACGTCAGGCCCTGAAGACGTATCCAATTTTAATGCACTTTAAAACTATCAGAGAAGTATCTCTTCCCTGTTAATTTATATTTGATCCAAGACAACACATTTTCCTATTTCCTTAGTTTCCTTCATTTTCTACACAGTAAAACTGGAGTGGAATATTCATGAAAAATCTTACCCATTTCCTTTGGTTCCTCACAGACAACAATGCTGAGCTATTCTCTCCTGAGCCACCCTTTTACTGTTAAGATACCTACAGAATCTCATGGGATTTTGCTTCACTTTGCCCGTCAGATCCTCTATTTGCCATCCTAACGACTCTGTTAAGTGCATTCCTACCCTTCTTGTAGTCATCAGGAGCTTCATCTATTCTCAGTTACTATGCACAGTGTAGACCTTCCTCTTTTTGTTAACTAGAACCTCAATAACTTCCAGTAACCAAGATTCTCTAAACCTGCCAGGCTTGCCCTTCACCCTAACAGGAACGATGATCAGGAAGGGTAGCAAGGACATGCTAATGAGCTTGACTACAGTTGCAGGGAAGTTACTGAAGAGAATTCTGCGGGACAAGATTTGCCATCGCTTGAATAGTCACGGCCCGATCAGAAATAATCAGCAAGGTTTTGCGCATGGGAGGACATGTCTGAAGAACTTTTTTGGAGTTTTTTCAAAGAGAACCTTGGGGCTAGATGAAGTTAGGTCAGTGGGTGTTAGTAAGGCCTTTGACAAGGTCCAGTGTGGCAGGTTGATCTGGAAGATTAGATTGCATGGGATTGTGGGGGAGCTAGTGAGGTGGATTCAGAATTGGCGTGATGATAGGAATTTGAGTGTGATAGCTGAAGGTTGATTTGACCTGTGATTAGTCGGCTTCCCCAGGGGGTCTGTGTTGTTAACACTGTTAGTCATTATTTATGTAAATGATTTAGAATTGAACAGAATTGAATTGACTTTATCTCTTACATCCATCACATACATGAGGAGTAAAAATCTTTGTTACGTCTCCATCTAAATGTGCAATGCACAATCATAATAATTTATAATAAATAGAACAGTCAATGTAATATCGAGTACACTCAAGTCAGCGTGAGTTCATTGGTCCGATGGCCTGGTGGAAAAAGCTGTCCGGGAGCCTGTTGGTCCCGACTTTTATGCTGCGGTACTGCTTCCCAGATGGTTGCAGCTGGAATAGATTGTGGTTGGGATGGCTTGGGTCCCCAATGATCCTATGGGCCCTTTTTACACACCTGTCCTTGTAATGTGAATATGCAAAGTTCAAAAGTTTAAAGTACATTTCATTATCAAAGTATGTATAAATTATACAACCTTGAGATTCTTCTGCTTTACAGGCAGCCATAAAACAAGAAACCCAAAAGAGCCCAATTTTTTAAAAAAAGTAACACCCAATGCACGGAGAGAAAAAAGCAAATCAAATCCAATAATGCAAAGAATAAAGCAAGCATCAGCAAAGATTTAAAGTTCAAAAGTAAATTTATTATAAAGTATATATATGTCATCATATACAACCTGACAACACACATCAAAGTTGCTGGTGAATGCAGCAGGCCAGGCAGCATCTCTAGGAAGAGGTGCAGTCGACGTTTCAGGCCGAGATCCTTCGTCAGGACTTTCCAGCATCTGCAGAATTCCTGTTATATACAACCTGATATCTGTTTTCTTGTGGGCACACTCAGTAAATCCAAGAACCATAACAGAATCAATGAAAAACCACACTCAACAGGGCACATCATGACAAAATGAAAATTGAAGTTAATTGTAAATATTTAGCAGGCTGGTTGCAGAAATTTAAGAAAAGGCATGGTCTTTAATTTTTAAAGGCTTAAAAATTTTAAAGGGAAAGCATCTGCTGATCACGAAACAGCAGAGAAATTCATTGATGTTTGACAAGATCGTTGCTGGTTAAAATCTAACACCAGAACAGCTCTACAATGCTGATAGTTGTTATACCTTACATAAAACCTAAAACAAGTAAAATACAAATGCAGTGTACTGTAACCTTTTTAATCAAAAGATGGCATCGTAGGTGGAGACTGAAATCCCGCCATTGTTTTTGTTGTTCAACAACTGATTTAAGTATTCTCCCCATGCTGCTCTACTGCCTTTGTTACACTACACACATTATATTTTCATTATATTAATGGTATGTAATATTTTTTACTATTAATTAGATATGTGTGATGAACAAGTGTAGGACAAAGGCTGCTTACCAGTAGCACATAAATTCAGAGACGGAAATGATGGCGATCCCAAGCTATCTCATTATATATGCCAACACACCCAAAAAAATCTGAAATCCAAAACGTTTTCGGTCCCCAGCATTTCGGATAAGGGGTACTCAGCCCGTACTGGTGTGCCCAGTAGAAGCTACAATGTCTACAAAAGCA